>NW_021681096.1:139931-140960 GCF_001412515.2 Diachasma alloeum
CTTTACAACCCCCCCCCCCCCGCCCCGGCGGATAGAAAATGTTTTTTTTTCTTAAACCAAGTATATTTTGGTTTAAAATTAATCCCAAGTGTGATCATTAATTTTGAGCGATTTTCTTCTGAAACTTTTTGCTAAAGCTAATCCACTATTTTTCTCTGTGCATCTATAATTTTTTTCATATTCTACAATGGTATTTACATATATTTGTTAAGAACTTAATATGATTAAATTATTGTACAGACCGGCAGTGGAATTCTCAGTACGATGAATTTCATAATGCCAATAATCTGTTTTACCACGCGAGTGACTACTACCGCCGCCATCGGAACTAATGTGAACTACATGCTGCTTCACATGATTTCTGGGGGGCTATTCTCAACAAAACGCCGCTTTTTCCAATGCTTTTTCGAAGCTGCGATTTTCTGCAGCGAGAGGGCGGAAAAAGCGGTTTTTTGTTGAGAATAGTCCCCCAGGAGTCAAAATTCACTTGACGGGGCTTACCGCCAGAGATAATAGGGGAGATTGCTCAGGCTTATGGGAACTGTTCAATCAGAATTTCATAGCGGTGGCGCGCATGAACTAATCGAGAGGGCGGCTCTGTGGGTAAAGAAATTTTTATCTGTTACCATGGAAACAGTCGATAACAGGGAAGCGTTCCCAATCTTAAATCCAACATGAAACCTCCTTTGCATTCACTCATCCGCTTGATTATCCCATTTTCGTTCATACAACTTCTTATTGTCTTAATTTGTAAATTAGTTGATCATAAAGGAGAGGGAGAGAAGGAATTATGAAGTCTTGAGCGAAAGAGGATCATTTATTTGAATTTCTATATAACTAGATCTTTAATAAAAAAAAAAAATAAGAGCAATTCATCTTATTCACATTTATTACATATTTTGTCAGTGATACAAAGGTAATGAATGAATTTCCAATTATTTTGATGAGAAATATATTCAATATTTGTGAGAAATTATATGTCAACAAATCTCATACACATAATGGGATTAAATCAATAATAATAGATTA
>NW_021681097.1:0-11899 GCF_001412515.2 Diachasma alloeum
CCCGACTATTGAGCGATAGAGACGGCTAAAAAGTAGTTTGGATTTTTCTGGGTGAACAACCCGGGAAAATATCCTTACAATATATATGACTTTTTTTGTGTGTAGTTGAGCGAGCTTCACCGGGAATTGAGGAATTTCCTAAACTTCCTCCTTCTCGTGGATCCCGAGGAAGAGGCACGACAGATGCTGCCATACGTAAGATCCCTGGCCCCCGCAGCATGGCTCATTTTGGAGGATCAAGGCCATCGCATTGAATAAAGTGAGTAAACATTATTCTCTCTCTCCTTACTCCTCTCACTTCTTTTTTCTCGTTGACAAATTTGAATGTTTTTTTTTCTTGTGTTTCAGATGCACTTAATTCTTGGATTGTGCACCATATTTTTTTTTATTTTTACAAAATCAAAAGTTTTTATATATATTCTTTTAGTTTTTACATTATTATTTAATTTTTTTAGAACAAGTATTCTTTAGTTTTTATATTATTATATAATTTTTTTTATATTTTCGATTTTTTTTTAAAGAAATGTTTTTCTTAAATATATATGAAAAAAAACGCAGATTCTGAGTTGTTGTTCATTTATTTCACCAGCGTCATCTTTTCAGATTATTATTATTACATTGGTTCAACAGTATGAGAAATATCAGTAAGTATTTACGATAAATTTTTAGGTGTCGATCCAACTGAAGAGGCATGGGTTGTAGGGTCCTTCCAGAAAGGTGATTTTCAGACGTATGGAGGCAGCAGCCATGCGAAACATTTCCAGTTTCGGTAGATCCAGCAGAAAGACGTCGGACACTCGCTTTAGCAGATAAATGATGCACTCATCGTTCAACACAACTGTCACTTTGTTGCCACACTTCGTAGGGATGATTTTCAAATCCGTTACGGGATACACCTGGCCGAGAGTTAGCTGTGCTCGACGTTTGGTAGGCAGGAAATCCCCCATAGTTGCAATTTTATTGATTTCATCGAGATTCGTTGCTTGGTTCGTCTCCATTTTGACTGTTCTGTCTCTGCTGTTTTCACTGGATGTTGTTGGAGAATTCTATGGTCACCGTTGCAGGTAATTGACTGGATAACCACTGATTGCCCTAACGGTACTTATAGTCTTTCGATTAGGGGAGGGAAGGATGCGATTATTGGCTATTATTTCAACGGTCAAAAGACTATTGGGGGAGTGGGGTAACATGCAACGTATTTCTCAACGGAAAAATTACTCTCAGAATCTCAACCGTCAGATAATTCTTGAGAATTCCATCCAACGTATTTCTCAACGGACAAATTGATCGCAGAATCCCAACCGTCGATAATTCCTGAGAAATTCAGTAGGTACTCGAGATGCAAACAAAGACGATCGTTGCTATAAATGGATGTGCATCTTCATTGAGTTCGCTAGTGTAATGCCAAGATAGAACGTTACATCATCCCCTGTGCTCGAATAATTGAAATTCTGGAACATGCTTACCAGAATGCACTCTCTCAAGACATCGACTAATGGATTAATCGGTGTATCCACTATATTCAACTTTATACAAAAACTCTCACCAAAGCTAATCTCTCTGTTGGTGAGAAAAATCAAATTCTATCGACAATCGCGCGAATCCAAGGATACCAGGAGAGTTTCAGGAATAGACAACGTCGAGGGGGTCGAGTGCAGGTGCCATCAGGTAGCAGAGAAGAAACACTCACAGATCGAGTACGCTGGAGGGATGGACCCTCAGCCTTTCAAGGTCGCATACGCACTGGTACTGTGATTAATCTACAAAACAAGGATCCAGCCGCCTTTCTGAGTGATGCCAAAGAATTAACAACTCCGCGTTTGAAAAATTTTCTCGAGACTAATGGGAATATGAAAGTGAACAGTATATTAGCTTGTAAATTTCAAATCAAGAAGGAAGAGACCATTATCAAAGAAATAAAACATTTTAATACGAAAAATGCAATTATTCTACCAGCTACAGACCTGGGGGCATGGTTTGATGAGAATGTTATTGAACCACTGCTTATAAAAATCGAGGATTTCCAAGAACGTGATTCAGGGTGGGAATTAATCGAAGTGATAAATTTAATGGTTAATATCAATCGATATAGTCCACTCGCTGCAGGTTTATCGACTTACGCAGAGCTTCCGTACCATATACAGTGTAAAAAAGCCGTTGTGAATATAAAAAATTCAGATAAATTCAGTTTCTTGTGGTCAGTTATTGCGGCTCTTTATCCAGCGAAGAGAAACAGATGTGTTACTTATTCATACCCACATTATGCTAGTGCAACTCTACCCCAAAGCCAGAAGAGATTTGATTACATGGGTATTAATTTCCCCATCTCTTTAAGCGGTGTTCTTAAATTTGAGAAGAGAAATGGTCTATCAATCAATATTTATGGTCTTGAAAGTGGAGTGAACGCTGAGAAGGAAATAGTGCCATTTTACCTTAGCAAAATGAAATCAGACATACCTACAATTTATTTATTACTTTTTTGTACGAGTGTGCATTTGCCAGTCAATGTACAGTCAGTTTATCACTTCGCGTCGATTAGTGATCTTTCAAGACTTGTTAGTGCGCAAATTTCAAATGACAACCACCGTAAATGGCTCTGTGATCGGTGCTGGTGTCATTTTCGGGAGAAAAAAAGTTATGAGGATCACAAACAGGACTGTCTTGCCATCAATAAGTGTAAGATGATACTACCATTAGAGGAGAATAAAATTTTAAAATTTCTAAATCATAAATTCAAGGAACCAGTGCCATTCGTTATTTACGCTGATCTGGAGTGTATTTTACAACCGATTGATGATTATGATGATGATGATAACAGATTGTACCAGAAACATATCCCTCATTGGGAACAGGAAATATCGTTGAGGGCGCTGTTTTTTTGCCAATATGGCCGTCAAAGAGGTATACACACACACGCTCACACAAGCCCCCATTTGCTTGTGTATCGTATATGTACACCGTTAACGCAGACATTCATAGAGGGCGTCTTGTTATTAAGCGTCCCCAATAGTATCGCTTTCTACTTACAGTGTTTCTTTAATAATAACCTATCTCTCTTTAAAATCAAACGTAGCGCGGATTGTATCGTGTGGTTCATGAATGAATTAAAGAAGACGGGAGAGATGGTAAATGATATATTGAAGACTGTTGTACCAATGGAGCCACTTACCAACGGAAAATCGCGAGACTTTGCAACTGCTCGAGTGTGCCATATATGTGAGAAGCCTTTTAGTTCAACAGATATAAAACATCGAGATCATTGTCACTTTACAGGCAGGTATCGTGGGGCGGCGCATGATGGTTGCAATATAAATTACAAAAATTCACAAGATATCCCCGTAATTTTTCATAATCTCTCAGGCTATGATGCGCATTTTTTGATTAAGGATTTAGTGAAGCATTTCGAAGGATCGGTGGAGTTGCTTCCGCTAACCAAAGAGAAATATATTTCATTCAGGAAATCTATTCCCCAGACAAAAGTTAGCTTGAGATTCATCGATTCGTTCAGGTTCATGGCAAGTAGCTTGGAACAATTGGCATCAGACCTGACTGATGTAGACAAGACTATTACACAGGCTCATTGTGATGATGATGAACAATTCCATTTATTAATGAGGAAGGGTGTATTTCCCTATGAAAACTTGGATAGTTGGGATAAATTGGATGATCGAGAACTGCCCTCAAGAGAAGCTTTTTTTTCGGCACTGAACAACCAAACGATTTCAAAGGACGATTATACACATGCGTGTCAAGTTTGGGAGAAATTTGGTCTCTCAACACTTGGTGAATATTCTCATTTGTATTTGAAAACTGATGTGTTACTTCTTGCAGATATTTTCGAGAATTTCCGGAACAGCTGTTTCTCCGTGTATAAACTAGATCCAATGCATTATCATACAGCACCTGGACGTGCGTTCGATGCAATGTTGAGATGCACTGGTGTGGAGATTGAACTTTTCACAGACGTTGATAAACTCTTGTTCATTGAAAAAGGTATCCGAGGAGGAGTAGCTCAGTGCACTAATCGTTATGCCTATGCCAATAATCGTTATATGGGTGAGAATTACAATCCAAACGAAGAGGAATCATATCTTATGTACTTTGATGTGAATAATTTGTACGGTGCAGCGATGAGTCAATACTTACTTGGATTGGTCTTCTGTACTTTCAGAATTGTGAAAACTTCTGTTGTCCAGTTGGGGGTGTATTCTTCCTCGAAAATAGTTTTATACTTGCTGATTCGCACTTTATCACCAACCTTGAATTTGATTTTCTTCGTACGATTTATCGGTAATTTCTCATATATATGTCTCAACAAAGATTTTTCATTCTTGATTGTGACGTCTTTCGGCTTCATTTTGATGGTTCGATGTTTACTATTATTGTATTCTGCTACTAAATCATCAATAATATCAATTCACTTGTAAGTTCCCAGGATAGAAAACTGCTTCCACATTTTATTCTTCAGCGTTCGATTGAAACGTTCACATATGGATGCCTTAACGTTACTGAAGGTTGAGTACATGCTTATTTTATTCTTTTTCATGAGAGCTCGAAAGTCTTTATTGTAGAACTCTTTGCCCTGATCAACATGTAGTTTTGTTGGAACACGACCTTCTTTCAAAATTAAGTTCATGGCACTTGTGACATCAGCAGCATTTTTTGATTTGGTGGGAATTGCCCAGGCGTACTTAGAGAAAATATCTATGACCGTGAGGAGATATCTATAATTTTTGTTCGAGTTTGCGTATTTAATCATTTCCACAAGATCAGCCTGCCACGTCTCATCTAGTCCACGGACCTCAACATGTCGTCGCTTGAAATTTCTTCGAGCTGGCCTATGAAGCTCTTCAGCTATTGTCCGTTTCGTTAGATCCATTTAATTGTTTATTTAACTCTCCGATCTTGTGCCAGTATTCCTTCAGTTTGCTCTCAAGTTTCTTCAAATATTTGCGTATTGCTAGCTCACGCTCATTTATAACTCTAATCTGAGCCTTTAATTTCTCTATAAAATCGGCCTCCACACTTTTTTTCACCTCCTCGATTTCCTTCCTCAGATTTTCCCGCAAAAAGTGCAGAGAAATGGCATCAAATGCTTCCACTGGATCAGCGATGTTGCATAATCTTTTGCCCTCAATACTGTAATTCCCATCGAGTGTACGCTTAAATCCATCACCTGGTGGACCTCTCCTAGCAGCAGTGGTGGTCTTACTGCTGTATGACAACTGCCGTCCAAACACATCGACACTCATGATGTAAATGAGACATTTTGTATAATGTCAGGTCCTAATATATGATTTCAGCCTCACGTAGTTCTTCAATTATAGAGAGAATTTCGTTGGTATGACTGGTATTACCGGCCGCTCGAGATGCTATGAGGAGGCGGAGTCTATTCACCAATTCATTTGGATTAGCCCAGTAAATGTAATCCATCCTGCTTGTCTTGGGGGCAATCATGGAGTGAGGCAAAAGAGCTGTCGCAGTTTTCGCTGGAGATGAAACCAATGCTGCGATGATATTTGTAAATTTTTCAGTGGGGTTTCTATCTCGTAGAGCATTGCCTGATTTATAATAAAGACGATGTGCATTCGTATGATATAAAATTTCACCATAATGCTCTTTATCTGTTCCAGTCACATGTATCATTTCAGGATGTTTATCAAATATTAATGTTAATAGACCTGCTGTCAACTTATACTCCTTATCACCAAGTGTCATAGAATCTCCATTGAAAGTCACTGTTTGATTCCCAATTTTCCAATTTTCATTCAATTTTCGAACACCAAATTCTTTATCCAGGTCCTTGTCTTTTGCCGTTCCGAATTGGTGGAGATAAGTCTGGAGGAGATTTTTAATTGTATTCGGGACCATTGCTTCATCTAATGACTCTTCCGATTTTGATTGACTTTTTGACCTCGAATCATTAGCAAATGATGATGATGAATTTTGATGACGTGTTGGAGGTGGTGCACGAGCTGGAGTGCTGACCACGGCTTTCTGCTGGAAGTCATCTCTATCTATCTCGTCAAATGACATCCCTGCTGTGTTGTATAAATCATCACCATCATCATTTGACGATGAGTTGAAATGCATAAAAGGTTGGTCAATTTTTTTTCGTCTCTTCCTCACATGTTCAATTTCAATCAATTTTTCAAGGGGAGTAATTACAGGTTTCACGAGTTCATTTATAGCACGCTCGCTGGTGTCTTTACCAAGTTTTAACGTATTATATTTACGACGGATTGTTTTACTTGCCTGAGCAATATGTCGCAGAACGTCTGACTCAAGTTGCAAGTCTTTGCGCTGCATGTTGAAGGTTATGCGTTCTTTTCAACACTGCCTCAAATCTTCATGCTCAACATCCATTTATATGCACATAGCAATCGAATCCTCGCCGGTACCGCCCCTCATGCAATTCACAATCTTTATTAATTGTGATAAAGCCATACTTGTCAGTACTCCAGCAGGCTGAACACAATTCCTTGAACTGTGTATATGACATATCAGTATTGACATGATCATGATAAATGTGTTTCAAATACATCTCATCCTGACGGAAGAGAATGAACAAAAAAACAAAAAAACAAAAAAATTCAAATAGAATTGAAATTTAGAGAGAAAAAATTCCAATTCGCCCAGCCGGGATTCGAACCCGGGTCTCCCAGTTACGCGCCGGGCACTCTTACCGACTAAGCTACCGGGAACCACGGAAATTCTCACTCCAAATTCAACTCAGCACGCCGCCTAACCACCTTTGGCTTAGGTAGGTAATGTGAACTAATAACCACTCTTCAAGAAACTCAATTAATATATATATTTTCGGATTCGTTGGCGCTAATTAAGATAGGAATAGAAGAGAATTTCCGCCGGACTCTGAAATTTCGACCACGGCACACAAATCAATTTTAAAGTTTAGCGGCTACCCTAAGCATAGGATAGTCGTCGATTTAAAGATAATTGAAAAATAAAAAAAAATGAATCTTGCAGATCTCTACCGTATTTCGTTCGATGACGAACTTATTATTGAACAACTCAGAGTTACAAGTGTGCTGAAATCCCATATCCATTGTATTGAATGTGGTGAACAGATGTATACCGATTATAAACTCAAATTCTTTCGGTGCCAAAAAACACGCGTCACAATTGATAATAAAGGAAGGCAGATTCGGACGAAGAGCAGTAGAATGACAAGCATTTTTGACGGTTCAGTGCTGAGTCATATTAAGATCCCGATCGGAAAAATCTTCACGCTGATATTCACATACATATACAGCGATGTCATGACAATACAGAGTTTGTCCTTCGAGTCCAAACTGAGTATAAAAACAGTGCGAAGTTGGATTGGAAGGATAAACCGTATCCTAACACAATGGGACAACGACAACCGGGCTGATAAAATGGGAGAGGNTACAATGGGACAACGACAACCGGGCCGATAAAATGGGAGGGGAGGGGAAAATTGTGGAGATCGACAAGTTAAGTTATGGTGGGAGAAAGACTAGGCTAGGTCGCACACCAAAAGTGAAGGAATGGATATTCGGTATCTACGAGAGAGAAACTGGACGATTAGTAATCGACAGGGTCTCTGATCGTTCAGCCGACACTCTAACTTCACTGGTGAAAAAGTACGTGCGGTACAATAGTACGGTTTACACTGACTGTTGGACTGGGTACTCAAGACTGTCCGAAAATTATTTACATCTAAGTGTAAATCATAGTGTTATGCTAGTGAATTACACCAATGGAGCCCATATAAATGGGATAGAACGGATCTGGAGAGAATTCAGGAGCCTGTACCCGAAGTTTGGAATAAGGACTAATAACATTGACGACAAACTAAGTAAGTTTGTTTTCACGTTTACGGTCCCGAAGCCAGAAAGGGTAACCACCTTTCTTAAAATTCTCGGTAACTACACCAACCCTTAAAAATTAATCTATGAAATCGCGGTTAAACAAATACAGATAGTCGATTATCCAGGAAATTGTCGTTAGGATAAAGTATTATTCCAGCAATAGGTCTATTGGTTGAGTCCAACAAAATGTTGGTCCAACATGTGTCATCGAATCATTAATTTATTTTAATTTATTTTTACTCATTCTTCATTAAATTATTGATTAAATTCAATGCCCTATGGAGGGGGGTGGAGGTACAATAGAACCTGTTCTTCAATCTGTTGCCCTTGGACGCAATTATGCTTGATGCTTAGGCTCTTCTTTGGGGTCAGCACCAGTACGTCCACGTCGTGGCCCTGGGTAATCTAAACCTGATGCAATTTCCAAAAATAATTCACGAGAATTTTGATTAGTGGATCCGAGGTTTCGTTGAAATAAGTTGCCTCTCTCGTTTGAAAAAAGTGTGGTTCTCCGTGTTCCATTCGACATCGGTGGTTTGTTTTGGGAATTTAAGTAACTGTTAAGTTAGAAATTAATCATTTTAAAATATTGAATTTTTTGAGTAGAGGAGTGTGCTATTCTACCACATTACCGAGAATGAGTAAATTTGTATTATCACGCACCAAGTATTTTGGAATACACGCGTAAGTCTGACAGAGATAGAAACAATCTACATGTCGGTGGCGACCCATGCAAAAAAATGCTCGCATGTTATCTTGTTTTTCACAGGCAACATCATCAAATATCATAATAGAGTTGGGTTTAGTCTCCTCAGGTTTAACCACTTCATCATGATCGTTGAAGGGAAAATAGCCAATAACTTTCACTAGTTCCAATAACTTTTTCAAAAATCGATATTTTGGTTGATTTAGAGATTTTGAGTATACATAAATATTTTCAAACTTCAAACCATTGGAATGTGTAATAAGTGCGAACAGAGCGTTTGTCTTTCCGCAGTTCGAGGGTCCACATATGACTGCTCGTACACTATTGGGTAGAAGGGGCCCGTGGTGATTTTTTCGATTATCTTTATTTTTCTCAGTAATTTTATCGAAATTCATCACCGGTAGCTTTGCACTTTACTCCTTGAACTCCATCTTGATGACTGCCATCGGAGCCTATAAATACGCTGTATTTATGGACTTTCTATCAGTCTATGGGAGAACATGGCTGCACGCAAACGTGCGAAAACGCGGAAGGGTAAAGGTGTGGTGAACGACCTCATTAATAAATTACCCATTGAATTGCATGTGCCTGGCTATCAGTACTGTGGACCTGGAACGAAGTTGGTCAAACGATTGGTGCATGGTGACCCTGGTATAAATCCACTGGATTCCGCATGTAAGGAACACGATATAGCTTATTCGAAGAATAGAGAGAACTTAGCAGCTAGACACGCACCTGATAGAGTCCTCGCTGAAAAAGCTTGGCATCGAGTTCTAGCCAAAGACACCAGGCTTGGTGAGAAGGCTGTGGCGGTGTGGGGAACATCATGAAGGCTAAGAATAAATTCGGTATGGGAGTGAGTCAGAAAACTATTGATGAGAAGAAGAGGAAGACGAAACCGAAGACTGGAAAGGGCTGTCGTAAAAAGAAGATTGGAGAGGCTAGCAAGAAGAAGATATCATTGCGTCAGATTGTGCAAGCTGCCAAGGGGTCCATGCACCCAGGGTTCGATGTTGTGAAGAGTGCATTGAAAGGTGCACGTGAGGTTGTGAAACATGCTGGAGGGAGAAAGAAAATGAAAGCTGTGCCTCGCATTGTCCCTATTCCACCAAAAATCGGTGGAATTCTTCCGGCATTTCTCATCCCACTTTTTGCGGGTCTTAGTGCCACTGTTGCTTTTGCAGGTGGTACTGCTGGTATTGCTAAAGCAATCAACGCCTCCAAGCATGCTGCCACGGCACTTGCAGAGAGTCAGCGACATAATCGTACCATGGAAAAAAAAAATTCTAAGAGAATTAGAATTTAGAGAGAAAAAATTTCCGCTTCACCCAGCCGGGAGTCGAACCCGGGTCTCCCAGATACGCGCCGGGCACTCTTACCGACTAAGCTACCGGGAACCACAGAAATTCACTCTCAAATTCACCTCAAACACCGCCTAACCTCCTTTAGGCATTAAAGAATTCTAAGAGAATTCGCTTTGGGCAAGGGGATGTATTTGAAACCCTATAAGTCGGGTTTAGGTTTACATTTGAATCCAAAAAACTAGTAAGACTACCGCACCGAGCTCTCACTGACAGCGATCTAGTGAAATATGCTAAACCCATGAAAATTCCACATTTTCGTTGTGTTTATATGAGAAATGACATGCCTCGAGGTGGATCATGGAAGTATGAGTCAGCTATAGTATATCGTGATGATAAAAATAGACCAGGCACTCACTGGGTGGCGTATAAAAAAAATATCATGAAGTCTGCTACTTTGATAGCTACGGCAATTTACGCCCACCTCAAGATTTAATCGATTATTTCGGTGACGGTAGTATTGTGAAATATAACCCTAAAAATGATCAAGACTATAATAATATCATATGTGGACATTTATGCTTAAAATTTCTTTCTGGTGAATTGGTATAAAACAACAGACAACTCCATATACACATCAGTTTCGTGCTAACCACCATGAGCGACTCATTTACATTAACCTTGTCTGGTAGGTCTTCTGTACTAGAGGCCTGGTATTTTCCACCCATTGAACTATCACCTCGGAAATCCTACAGTGTGGGACTTGTACAATTCCTAACATACAATTCAATTCCTAATATCAATGAAGGACGAAATAAATTTTATTTTCAAAAATATGAATTCTCAGTAGAGCTGACTATACCAACAGGAAGCTATGAAATCAGTGACATTGAGAAATACTTGAAGAATGAATTATTAGCCTGGAGAATCCCCTTTAGTTTGAAGGCTGATGACCGGACTCTCACGACGATAATTAAAGTGCCTAATAACATCATCATCAATTTTATGAAATCAGATTCTATTGGGCAACTACTTGGTTTCCAAGGGGAGATTCTTGCCCATTCCACATTCTATCGCGCTACCAGACCTCCAGACATCATTCATGTAAATTCACTGCGAGTTGAGTGTAATCTGACTGCAGGGGTCTACATTAACAACCGACGTGCGCATACGATTCATGAGTTCTTTCCAAGCATTCCAACAGGATATAAGATCATTGAAGCGCCTGCTCAGGTCATTTACTTGCCGATCGTTACGCAGTCAATACATCACCTGCAATTGAAATTTGTGGACCAAGACGATCGGTTAGTGAATTTCCGTGAAGAAGTCATCACANCGCTACCAGACCTCCAGACATCATTCATGTAAATTCACTGCGAGTTGAGTGTAATCTGACTGCAGGGGTCTACATTAACAACCGACGTGCGCATACGATTCATGAGTTCTTTCCAAGCATTCCAACAGGATATAAGATCATTGAAGCGCCTGCTCAGGTCATTTACTTGCCGATCGTTACGCAGTCAATACATCACCTGCAATTGAAATTTGTGGACCAAGACGATCGGTTAGTGAATTTCCGTGAAGAAGTCATCACAGCGAGACTTCATATAAGAGCTGATTAAGGAAAAATGGGCATTGTCTTTGAGAAGAAGATTGGTGGCAGTTATAAAAGTGAGGACTCATGCCGAAAAGTGGACAGTCGTCGAGTGCCTCTCACGAAGCTGACATCCCAGAACATCAAGTTCCTGAAGAGTCTGGGTCTGAAACTTCGCAAAAAAGTGCCAAAGTAAAGTTTTGCTGTGTCTTTTTTGCCTGCTGTTACTATCGTCTACCATGGAAGAAATCTTGAATATTCAAAAGCGAATCATCTTTGATGAGTGGATTTCTCATTATGAGATCCATGCTCATCAGCCATTCGCATCGTCATCCTTCAACAACAATGATGAAATCCGTATTTCCGTATAACATCAAGATCTCTGTCTGTTGCCAAGCAAGAGTTCACTGCATATCTGCGGCCGTTTGACGAAAACAGATAATGC
>NW_021681097.1:12040-20073 GCF_001412515.2 Diachasma alloeum
ATCTGTCATTTATTCGAGGAAATACGCTATGAATTGAATGCTGTGGAAATTGATAGATGCAAAAATGTTGGTCTTACAACATTAATGAAAAACTACATTTCTCACAGCCCCAGTCATGGCGCTCTCATGGAAAACGCAGGCTGGAGAATTGATAAAGAGAAGAAGATAACTGATGATGCAGGATATTTTGATGTATCCATTCCCCTCAGCATGATATTAGGATTTGCTGAAGATTACCAGAGAATTGTTGTGAATGCGAAGCATGAGTTGATACTGACACGTTCACACAACGATATCAATGCCGTCATTCAGGGGGCACCTGCAGCTGGACAGCAGGCAGAGATGTTCAAAATTTCCCTCACCAAAATTGATTGGATGATTCCCTACATCAAACCTGCAGACTCTCAAAAAGTGCAACTTCTCAATCAGATTTCAAAGGACAACCTAGTGCCAATCAGTTTTCGAGCTTGGGAATTGTATGAGTATCCTCTCTTACCTAGGACACCGAAACATGTGTGGGTCGTGAAAACCTCAACACAACTGGAGAAACGTCGTTATGTCATTGTAGGCTTTCAAACAGCCCGTAAGAATCAACTGTTGAAAAATGCTAGTGAATTTGATCATTGTAACATTCGAGAGATCAAATTATTCTTGAATTCACAAAGCTATCCCTATGGAAATCTGAATCTTGTCATTGCACACAACCAGCCTGCTCTGCTCTATGACATGTACACCAGCTTCCAAACTTCGTATTACCATCAAGAGCCTGTGCCACTATTCAGCAGAGCAGAATTCTTGGAAACTGCACCTCTCATAGTCATCGATTGCTCCAAACAGAATGAGTTCTTGAAATCTGGACCTGTTGACATCCGCCTGGAGTTTGAGTCATCAGCGGACTTCCCCGACACTACAGCAGCCTACTGTTTAATCTTACACGATCGAATCGTTGAGTATAGNTTCCCCGACACTACAGCAGCCTACTGTTTAATCTTACACGATCGAATCCTTAAGTATAGTTTACTCAGCGGTAGTATGACGAAACTAATTTAATAAAAAAATGTTTTTTTTTTGGAAAAGGAATGTAATTTTTTAATGAAATAAACAGTAATTATTCTTGGAGACCAAATATCTTTTTATTTCTCATCACCTGCATTATTATTATTATTAGTGCTACATTCTGCCTTTTTTGTCAAAGAATTGAACATTATGATAACACCAAGTTTTAATTCCTGTAGAATACCAAGCATTGGTATAGCTGGACTCTTCTCCCTCAGATCTGGCCCCCTCTTCCTCTTCAATCCATTGCTCGTTGATGGACCGTCATCATTATCATCAGCATCATCATAAGAACTACTCCATCGATCTTGGACGAAATCGAGGTTCACTCTCACGACCAATTCTTCAATACACTCGAGAATCACATCCAATTTTTTTGAAATATGGCTGGACAATGGTAACACAGAATCATCAGATTCTTCTTCTTCAAGCCTTTTCCTCAAATCACAGTGATTTTGGTCCAAAGACAGGACATCTTTGATAAGACTCCAGATATTGTCAGGTGGAAGATCGGCAAAATACATCTCAACTAATTCTTCAAAATAGAGAGAGTACGGTGGCGTACTAATCAGATAACGCATATCGTCTATCGAAAGATCCTCCATGATTGCAACTAATGTGACCTCTCGAAAGTGCATAATTTATATCCTCTGACTCCCCACCCCTACTGTCCGCCGATATGATGAAAACTAGTGTAACCGAAATTTAGTTGCGGGAAACGATGAACGTTTCCTAGAAAAGCGTCTGCACTATCAACCGAAAAATTCTTTTTAGAAACAATTGATATTCCCTAGCAAAAATAATTTGATTTCAGAAATATATGTATGATCAACTTTTGACTTCTCCGGTCCATCATACGCTTATGCACTGCTCTCAGCTGATGAGGTCGACAAACTCGTACGTGTCGTCATGTAAACACCTTTACTCTAACGATCCACCAAGCGGTATCAAGGTCCATCGCGATTGTTTATACGACGCGTACGTATGATAAACATTGGGGCGCGCGACTACCCCCCCCCCTCCCCCCTCCCCCTCCCCACATGTCTGGGGCAGCATTCGGATGCTGACCCCCCACTCCCCCGTTCGCCATTCTCAGATGGTTCGTTTTGGACGTTTTGTATCCAGAAACGGCTTTACTTCACTACTAATTGTAATTACTCACTTTGAGTGGTTCTTAATTATATTTTGTGAATTCTTGAGGTAATCCACCACGTTTCTCTGCAAGCGAACGATTAGTACACTATTACAAATACTTAGGTAGAATTCCCGTCTTCCACTTGTTCGGAATTGATGAAGTTAGAATTGAATAAGTCATGAGTCTTAATTGTTTATAAAAGTTTGACCCACACCCACGATTCACCAAGTTCACCACTAATTCTCTCAGATGCAAGAAGCTGTTCTACTTTCGGTTAAAGGAACTTGTATCCCCGAACACTTGCTAATTTATGTTCCCTACTGCTATTCGAGAACACTCCGAATTTCCGAAGATAAGATCGAACACTAACAAGAACCGGACCGATTCCAACAAATACTTCCGCCAAGAAGTCGTAGTTGATTCGCGAGAGGGTTTTCGTGACTGAGGTTTGATTTTTTGGAGGGGCCTCCCCTTACTTGGGGAAAATGGAAATTTATTTGGAGTGGGGGAGGTGGCGTGATTTCCGCCTCTTTGGTTTCCTGGTTCATCGACCCGGCTCTGTTGTCGAATTTTGCAAGGTTGCGGTCTTTCGTTTTGCAAGTGTTCCCGAGGAGTGCAACGTTGTGCATTCTTCAGAGGTCGATGTCGGTTGGCATTGATTTTGAAATAGGGTGATTTGTGCATCGTTGTTGATGCGGAAGTGATTGAAATAATCTGGACATTACATCGCCTATAAAGTTAATTTCTGCGTTGAGAGCTTCTTTACCAACTGCTCGAGCTGCACTACCGAGGAAGGGCAAAATTTGACGAAAAAGGCCACCGAGGAAAGCCCCAATTCAATGGCCCCGTTGATATGGGCTCGCAACATAGACCCGTCCAAAATTATTGTATCTCTCCACTGACCCTCCACCAGCCTGGCTCGCGTAATATGCAATGTGACGACTCATTTTTCTCGTTAATGAAGTCCCTTGAAATGAAGTGTCACGTTCAAGAGTCCGTACTCGAATGGTATCATTTCACCACGATTGCACCTTATATCAATTTCAATTGTGCGATATGAGTATCTCATCAATGGAATATAATGAGGATTTGAAAAAGTAGCACAGTATGTGGCGCCATATGTATGGTACCACATTGGACCTGGGGAGAGAGAGAGAGACAACTGCGGTAAAAATTTTGAAGAAGACTCTGACGACGGCACCTATCCTCCAGTATCCGGATTTTGAGAGGACTTTTCTTTTGACGACAAATGCGTCAAAAATGACTGTAGGCGCCATTCTGTCGCAGGGGGAAATTGGCAAAGATTTGCAGATTGCCTATGCCAGTAGAATCCTAAAAACAGTGGAACAAGGTTGGAGTACTACGGAACGGGAGTTGTATGCTGTTGTTTGGGGAGTTAAGCATTTTAGGCCTCATCTATACGGCCGAAAATGCATCGTTGTCACGGACCACAGACACTTACGATGGATTTTCAACGTTAAGGACCTAGAATCGAAATTAATGCGTTGGCGCATAAAATTGGAGGAGTATGACTATGGAGTCGTTTACAAGGTCGGGAAGTTGAATACCAACGCTGATGCGCTCAGTCGTATCAACGTTGTAACCCGAGCTCAGGCGAAATCCGAGTCTACTAATCAGAGTGACGCGAAGGGGCACTCGATGGATGAAGCTGCAATAATCACTCCGGCTGAAGATGAGATAATGGGTATTCTGCAGGCATATCACGACACGCCGTTTGCGGGACATCCTGGGGCAAAGCGGATGTATGCAAAATTACGTCAGAGGTATCAATGGAAAGGAATGAAAGCGGATGTGGAGAAATTTGTGGCGACTTGTGTGGAATGCCAGCTTAATAAGATGGGAAAAGCAACAAAAGTACCAATGGTTATCGGGGAGAGTCCAGAGGAGGCGTTCGAGCAATGTGCCATGGACATTGTTGGTCCATTACCGGTCACGGAAGCTGGAAATAAATATATTCTCACGGTTCAGGACGCCTTAACGAAATTCAGCAGGGCAATTCCAATTCCGGACCAAGAGGCCAATGCCGTTGGGAAAATCGTGTGTGAATATGGGACACCACGGAAATTACTTACCAATAAAGGTCCGAAGTTTGTTGGTGAGGTTTCCAAGAACGTCTGTAAATTGCTGAAAATAAAGAAAATACAGACTACTGCGTATCATCCGCAAATGAACGGAATTGTCGAAAGAACTCATCGCACTCTTGCTGAATTTTTAAGGAGGTTCATTGTGGAGGATCAAGTTGGAGACAAAGTACTGATAAAGAACGAAGTTCTGCGGCGAGGGCGATCCAACAAGCTTTCCCAACCCTGGGGGGCGATTACGAAAGGATGCGCGCTGCTTGCGCGCGTGTGTGAGTCGGTGTGAGCGGTGTGCACACATAAAAAATGGCCGACTGTCATGACGAAAGGAACATGGACCATGGACCATAGTCTTGAAGTTGGTTTTAGATTGTTCTGACGTTAAGGGTATTATGGCGGGGTCCATAGCTGGAAAAAAAGCAGAGAATTCAATGAAAATTGCTGAACAGAGGATACGATCCATTTGAAAGCCGCGTGCAAAATATCAAGATCCCTACTTGAACAATAATAATGGGAATAATTTTTGAAGTTGCTACTTTTACACGCGGTTGACTGGGGCATCGGTAATTTTAGTGCTTTTCCTACGTTATTGATCTATCGATAACGTAGGAAATTTACAAAAATTCCCGATGCCCCATTTAACTGCGTTTATAAGTAGCAACTTCAAAAATTATTCCCATTATTATTGTTTAAGTGGGGATCTTGACATTTTGCACACGGCTTTCAAATGGATCGAATAATCTGTTCAGCAATTTTCGTTGAATTCTCTCCTTTTTTTTCAGCTATGCACCCCTCCATAATACCCTTAACAACACGTGTTTAGTGGTTAAAATGAATTAAATATAATAAAATGATGAAAAATCGATAAATAAAGTGGAGCATCGATGTGGAAGACGTTCGGAGAGTGAAAATCTTGGAGGACATCATCATCAGAGATTGAAAGCCCTATGCTCCTTGCAACGGAAATTGGACCACTTGGAGCCTGCTTATGGGAGTGAAGTGATTCGGGAGACAAGGAGTCCAGGTACCTGATGGGTGAAGTTGCCAGGGGTCGACGAGTTCCATCATTGAGGAGACTGCCAATGGAAGAAAATGCATAAAAAAAGATTCGCATGAGTATCGCTGACACACTCTCCAAGATAATCTGCATGGCTGCTGGTGAAGCTAAACCCTCGATGAACCTGTTGGAACTGGACCTGGCAATCGAGAAATCCTCTCATCTCGACGTCATCTTCATCAGGGAGTACGGGCCCGAGATATACCTAGCCATCTATGAGTCCCTCGAGCTCCCCAGCAACTTGGTTGAGAATATGGAAGTTCAATAAGAACGTGCTGCCACAGCATTTAACCATGACCTCGCATGGGCCTTGGCATTGGATAATATATCTAGTAACTGGGATTATAATTGCTTATGTTTTGTACAAAGACATCCCGAATTATTTAAATGAATTATTTTTAAATTCCCCAGATATCCCGTTCAACAATTATGGCCTTGATTGACTTCATAAACCAAGAAATTTGTCGGAGTAATCATTGGAATCGACTGAAATAAATTTTCCCATTTTTTGTCTGGTTAACAACCGTGAGAACTGATTATTATTATTACTATTACTATTCTTATTATCATTATCATTCAGTGATAATTGAGTTTTGATTGAGAATAAAGATTTAAACACCTTGAATTGAATCCATTAACCGATTGAACATGTTTTTGTTAGTTATTTCATAATAACTTGAGCTAAACAATTCCACTCGATACTCGTCAAACACATGGGGCAATTGGACCGTTAACCCTATCTCTTCATCATAAACATTAGAACAAAATCGTATTTCATTCAATGGTAATCAATTTTTTAAATCCCTCAGTTATAACACGTACGTAAAAAATTTATAGAGAAATCTCTAGAATTTTATTTTCCTATACAATAAAAAAGAGCTCGATGAGGCTGTAAAAATCTTCAATAGTATCGTCCAAACACTAATGAAATTATCAATAGATGTTCGATAGAAATCCAATATCATTTTGTTGTATGGCAATTGACAGTATTTTGTCCGCGTGTTAATGATTAATTCTATAAATTCACGATTAATTCCTCCACAAAAATTTTAAAATCAATGAGAAAATAATGTTTATGGGAAAGCCAAAGTATTTTAGGATTTCGAGGGCCTCTGGCAGCTTCGGCTTCTTCTGGGTGGATTATAAAATTATAATAAAATGTATTTGAAACCCTATCTCACGGCAACCAACAAAATGGAGAAAAGAAATGTTTATTTGAAATTCCCATCAAATGGTCAGAAAATGAGAATTGATTTTATTTTTGAAAAAACAATAAAGTTCGATAAATTATTATAAATTAATTATTTAGTGATGGGGGGGAGGCGGAATTCTTCGCATATTTAGTCGGAATCGGATTCGCCTTCTGAGAATTTAATCCATGGGACATTCCCACGTTCTGCGACACGGTCAGAGTAATCCTCCAGCATCGTGTAAATCTGATCGTACCGTGCCACAAGCTTAGGTTTGTTATAATCAAGCTCCACATGGTTGTACAAATCGATCAGGTGGCACCATCGCTTCCAGCACTCCCTTGCCGTGAATTTGTCTAGGCGACTGTCATACTCCTGCAGACTGTAAAAGATCAATATCAAGGAATTAAATGTCAAATTACTAAGTGGTTTATAACAAAATAGGGGAGGGTGGGCAAAATGGGGCGCCTCAAAATTTTCACAAAAATTGAAATAATGATGAATTTGCGAGAAAAGTATCAAATAACTACCAGATGAGTTAATTAAAAACTATCAATTTTTTCAGATTTTTTCGACAATCCATTTCAGAGATATGATTTTTTCTTCATTTTTCAATAAGTTCAATTCTATTCATTGGATTTTCATTTATATCCCATCAAAATTTTCCATTTTCTCCTATCTATAAGAATATTTTGAGTATTTTTTTTTAATCCCTAGCTGCTTATAACAACGAATTAAAAAGAAAAGTTGAAAAACTTGAATTTTCAAAATTATGTTACGTTTTATTTTTTTCTAAGTAATCAATCAACGCAATTTTGAGGTATTTCAATTGGGGCATTCCCATTTTGTCCTTCAATTATTTTTTTTGAATTGATGTGATTTCAACTCATTCTGAAGCCATATTTTAACTCAAATATAAGTAATTTTTACCAAAAAATACTCATAATTAGCCTCTACGTGTTCATGCCCCATTTTGCCCTCCCCTCCCCTATGTTATCATTATTATTTATTTGCCACATGTATACCGTCTCGGGCCTTTACATTTTATTCCCTTCCCTTAAATACTAAAAAACCAGTTGTAGAATACATAAAAGTACAACAGTTTAACAAATTGAGGTTAGAAAAACAACAAACACCCAGATCTCCCTGCGGTACTCGTCCGTACCCCATGGCGTAAGAATTTCCCAGTCCAGAATTCACCAGATGCGTTGAAAGTGTTGAAGAAGAAAGTAGAAAATCCCACATAGATTTTCCCCAGACAGGCCTTTTTCCGTCATTTCTCCAGGGTCTTCAGTCCAGCCAAGTTAAGAGAGGATAACACAATAAGTAATCTACAGCTGTTGCTAACCCCAGCTCGTTCCAATGAGTCTCGGGCGCTGCTGTAGTGTGGACAATGATGAAACGGCCGTGGTTCCTCCACCACGCAGGAATTTATTTTAATAATATTTATTTTAATAATATTTGCCGTTAGAAGGACGGTGGCGATATACAGTAGT
>NW_021681097.1:20282-20567 GCF_001412515.2 Diachasma alloeum
ATGTCGATCCATAATCACAAAAACTCTGATTCTCCTAGTAGATTCTGTGCTTCTCCAAACTTCCCATGACAATCGTCATTCCAATGTCCCCAGAATATCCCAGTGTTCCTCTTGTCTCAGCAACACCAGCCAAAAGATGCCTCATATAGAGGCATCAAGCCCCTCAAAATCATCAATATATCTCTATGGTATCCAAGTCTCGTTAGCCATTTCTCTACTCCCAACGTTTACTCACTTTAGAGACCTCCGTTGTTCCCATCGCTGGTTCCCGTTCCATCTTCATGA
>NW_021681097.1:20737-22950 GCF_001412515.2 Diachasma alloeum
CAAACCAGAGGGCGACCCTAACCTTTCCGCCAGCGTGTCCAAAAACAGCCGAAAAACCCCCCAAAATGTTCAATTTCCCCCCCCAATTCATTACTCTCTGCGTAGATTACATTGAGAGGCACCCCCAAAACCACTTTTCCTCAATTATTTCACCAAAAAAACCATGATTTCCCCCCAAAAATCAACGACGCACCGAAGGGCCCAACCGCCCCGCACGAGCGCCCCCCTCCTCATCCACGCCCCTATGTTTTAAATTGAAAATTTAGTTTTTTTTTTTTTTTTACGGCCTCGGAGTCCCTTTTTCGGGTCCCATTCGGCACTCTATCCAACCCTATGCATGCGGCTGTGGATTCTACACTGTACCGCATTCGCACTTCTATAGAACATAGAAGTAGCATGGGGAAACCACAGAAAACCCATGCCGGTACAGGCGGTTCCTCTATTAGCAACCTCCCGCTCGCCGGAGCCTTCCGTTGAAAAATTCGGTTCCACGGGGAATCGAACTCACAACCTTTCGCACACTAGACTGGCGTCTAATCCACTCGGCCACCGACGTCGGTATTGAAAATTTAGTTGAAAACAAAAAATATCTCCCGATATTGTACTCTAAAATCACTTGTTGTCTGGATAATTGCATGATGAACATTTATGATTAATACTCACGATTTCCACATTTCATCCCATAATTTGACGTCCTCCCACTCGGCTATACAAAGTCTGTCCTCGTGAAATTCATTGGTACGTATCTGCATCAAAAACATGTCTTCCTCACGTGTCCCTGCAATTGATATTTTGATTAATAAATAATCAAATAGTCAAGAATAGTAATAAGTTATTAATTTACTTACACTTTGCCATTTTTTCTTGCGCCTCAATGAAACAGTGACAACTGTCGTTATATATCCGAAGTTATTTTTTTATCCGTTTCCATTCACTCTCACTTATTTCAAATGGAATGAAAAAAAAAAACAAAAAATGAATGAATGAAAAAAAAAATGGCAAAATAGAAATTATTTTTGGTAGAATGTTGGGGTAAGCTGGCTGAAGGGGCTAACTTATATAACTTATATATACTTATAACTTATCAGCATCGATACATTAAGTATCTTCTCTTTTTATTCACAAATGGAATGAATTATCCTTAATTAGTGGGTAAAAAGATAATTTATTTTTCACGTCGTTAACAAAATGCTTTTAACGCAACAATAACAATTACATTCTTTGTTTCAATCATTGATTAATGTTAATTCATAACTTTATGATTTCTCTTATATTCTAATGGCGTTAAAATCATTGACTCGTCTCATTGAATTATCATAAACAAAAATGAAATTAATTAAAGAAATTAAAAGAAGTGAAATGTACGCCAATATCTCGTGTAGAATCGTTTTCCATTATCAAAGTTGATTATTATATCGCAAGTTATGTTTTGTCTTTCAAACTTGATCAAAATGAGGGGAATAAATCTTGAAGAATAGGGGCAGATACAAGTGACGTTTACAGAGGAAAAGAAAGCGACTATGTTAATTGTATTTAATTCAACTCTGTATCTGAGACAGTTGAATAGATAAAAAAAATGATGATAAATCGACAATAAACGCACTAAATTAGGGGGGAAATGAGGATAAAATATTGATGATAACATTATTTTGCGTATGGTAATAATCTGTCCTATACATTTTTTACATTCAGACGTTTCTCCTTATGTGCAGCCTCTTTATTCACTTCCAAATTCGGGAATCCTTCTTTGATTATCGGAATAAATTGATTCAGTTTGGATACAGTGGGATCTTCTACTACTTCCTGTCCCCTCTACTGCTTCCTCTCTCAGATACCATTTACTGATGTGCAAAGAAACCATTTATGAGTGCGTTCCGTGTGGCAACACCGTCATCTTCGTATTGAATGATCAATGCTTCCATGAAGTTTTCGTGATCCACATCAATATCGTCATAATGCATGTGATCCGCATCGATCTCGTTGATCCTCCATGTTCGTCTCATATTGTGCAGTACGCAACGGGCATTAATAATGCGACCTATAGTAATCAAAATGAAAAAAACAAGCAGGCGACTGTAAGCATGTGGTAGCAGGATATGCCTTAATCGTATGTGTTCACAATTTTTCAATTTTCTTCACTTCTACCAATTCCATTGATAGTATGCTTCTGAATGGATGCTTGTATCGTCGTCGCGTGTCTCACCCCCCCCCCC
>NW_021681097.1:23036-53879 GCF_001412515.2 Diachasma alloeum
AATCATTGATTAATGTTAATTCATAACTTTATGATTTCTCTTATATTCTAATGGCGTTAAAATCATTGACTCGTCTCATTGAATTATCATAAACAAAAATGAAATTAATTAAAGAAATTAAAAGAAGTGAAATGTACGCCAATATCTCGTGTAGAATCGTTTTCCATTATCAAAGTTGATTATTATATCGCAAGTTATGTTTTGTCTTTCAAACTTGATCAAAATGAGGGGAATAAATCTTGAAGAATAGGGGCAGATACAAGTGACGTTTACAGAGGAAAAGAAAGCGACTATGTTAATTGTATTTAATTCAACTCTGTATCTGAGACAGTTGAATAGATAAAAAAAATGATGATAAATCGACAATAAACGCACTAAATTAGGGGGGAAATGAGGATAAAATATTGATGATAACATTATTTTGCGTATGGTAATAATCTGTCCTATACATTTTTTACATTCAGACGTTTCTCCTTATGTGCAGCCTCTTTATTCACTTCCAAATTCGGGAATCCTTCTTTGATTATCGGAATAAATTGATTCAGTTTGGATACAGTGGGATCTTCTACTACTTCCTGTCCCCTCTACTGCTTCCTCTCTCAGATACCATTTACTGATGTGCAAAGAAACCATTTATGAGTGCGTTCCGTGTGGCAACACCGTCATCTTCGTATTGAATGATCAATGCTTCCATGAAGTTTTCGTGATCCACATCAATATCGTCATAATGCATGTGATCCGCATCGATCTCGTTGATCCTCCATGTTCGTCTCATATTGTGCAGTACGCAACGGGCATTAATAATGCGACCTATAGTAATCAAAATGAAAAAAACAAGCAGGCGACTGTAAGCATGTGGTAGCAGGATATGCCTTAATCGTATGTGTTCACAATTTTTCAATTTTCTTCACTTCTACCAATTCCATTGATAGTATGCTTCTGAATGGATGCTTGTATCGTCGTCGCGTGTCTCACCCCCCCCCTTTTTGAAATATTGACCAAAATAGTTTTATACAAAAAGTTGAATATCTCAGAAACTACAGGACCAATATCGCCCAAGAACAATATGAACCTTTAGTATTATAAGAGCTACAATCATACCAAATTTCGACCTCCCATCTCAATTTTTTCTCAAGTTATCGTGCAAACAAACAATTTGAGGAAAAAACAGAAAACAGCGAATATCTCGAAAACTTTGTACGAACGGGTATACATATTTCGATTGACCTAGATAGAAGAAATTGAGACGAATATTTCGAAAACAAAAAAAATCAAATCGGTCCTATAGTTTTGGAGATATTGACCAAAATTGTTTTATACTAAAAATTGAATACCTCAGGAACTACTGAACCGATCGGGCTGAAATTGTACGTCGATATTGAGCAAAATAATACCTAGTAGTGGACAAAATTTCAAATTCATATCAATAAATTTCACCGTATTAATGTTATATTTTATAAAAAGTGACCACCCAAAAACTGAATCTTCGGACACGGACATATAGACATTTTCTAAAAACATCATTTCGTTATATTTCATTCTACATAATTTCCAGGCAAAATTAGAAAATGTCAAAATCCGACAAATACGATGCTTCCATTCGGAAGCAAAAAAAAACATTTGGTTTGATTGAATTTTTACTCTAACGATAAGTTTAACAAATATGGTGATGAAATACTTGGAAGGAATCATTAGTTGAATAAAAGTCATAAATTAACAGTCGGAAAGGAAAATTGGGTTGAAAATCTACTCTCTTTCATTCACCAAAATTTTACACAAAATCGATCTTTCTAGAAATAAGTCTCCAAAATTACTAACATCTTCTGCTGCATAATGAAGGCTCCGCTCTTTGCGTAAGCACCTCCAGATACCTTTCAACAATCCAATGACTCTTTCTACTGAACTTCTCACATGGATTTGTTGCCTCGTGTAGACCCATCCGGGTGTACCCACTGGTTGATTCAGTAGTGGAGTCAATAAGTAAGGAAGTGATGGATATCCAGAGTCTCCTATATGGAAAAATATCCTCAAAATAATTCATTTTCCTCTCTTCATCGCATTATATATTTGTAAATAATTGCCTAGCAGCCAGCAAATTCGGCGACCCTGTTCGTGATGTACAGGTAAATGGTACGAAAGAATTGATGCTAGAAATACTCTGGAATCATGCGTTCGTCCACCATGAGCTGCATTTACGTATATAATACGCATGTTCGCGTCACATACCTGATAAAAATTGGAATGTTTTATTTTTTCCTGTAATTTTTTCGTGTGTATTTCGTGTGTATACTCACAATAAGAGCATTTATCGAGTGATATCTTTTGCGATTGATGTAGAGGTATTCTTGGTGAGAATCTAATGGGACTATTGAAATGTGAGTCCCGTCAATGACACCAATGATTCCAGGGAACGCATATTTTTGCCAATATCTGGATTTTTCAATTAATTATGATACCACTCACAGACTTGAAGTAGCTGGAGAGCAACTTTAATTACTAGGAAAATGTCATTACTCTGTTTGAGTTGTTCGTATTTCTTCCTCAGTAGAAGGGAACTTAATCCATTCACCCATCAGTACATTGAGAGCATTGGTCCAATACGCGATGGACCATTCCACTCACAGAGCTTTGGCTCATGCAGGCAAGGAAGTCTTGTCTTATTTTCCTCTGGTATGATCCGCTTGAAAAGAAGTTAAGAGCTGCAAGTACCTGAAGAAAAAATAGTAAAATTCTCAATTTTTTTCATCAATGAAATAAATCGATTAATGTATCAATTACTAAATAATGAATTGAGTGATTTATTAATTAATAATGCATTCGTTTATAAATGGAATCATGGAGTTGAGAGAGGATGGGACCCAGCGACCAATAATCCATCCCTATTTTTATTAAATTGTAATTATCTGAATTAAATTAACCACAATTAAACATCTAAATTTGATTCTCCATTCTGAACCATTAGAAAATAAAAAAATCTGAAAAAATATTAAAAGTCCAATTTCCAAGAGAAATTCATCCAATAATTCAAATGTTAAAATTTTCGAAGACAACTTTTTTTATAAATAATCTAATAATCATCTGAAATATTAAATAATAGAATTACTAAATTAAATACTATTAAGGATGTTTATCCAACATCGCAAGTCCTCAAAAAAGAATTGATTTTTTTAAACTATAAGATGAAGTTATTCCCTTTACTTTGGCCCAAATTTCAATCCACCAACCCATGCTCTTTATTTAGAAATGGAATAGATTAAATTTCCCAAATGTATGCGCTAACATGAGCTTATATCGGATAGAATCATTCAAATATTTCCTCTGCTTGTCCCGGTATCCCAGATTTTCCTCTGGCCATTTGATTCAGTACAGTTTTGCACATTATATTCTATTTTTGTTTCTATTTTTAGAGTCTTCTAGTAAGTGAATCTGAACATAAATCAATCTGAACATAAATCCCATAAGAGCCCGTGTATAAGAAAAAGTTTGTTTATTTATTCCTGCCGAGTAATTTTCAAACATCAATAAAGTTAGTTTTATAGGTTCTACTGAGCCAAAAAAATTACAAAATTTTCCTTGAACATGGAAAAAATCACATTTACCGACAATTTACCGGCACTGGCTAAACATCCTTAATTACCTTTAATTTATTTTAAATTGTAATTACCTGTACATGAGGAGGGAGTGCTCCTGCACGATGAGAATGAATCAAAAAAGGATTCAATATTCGGATTAATTCCCTCGCACCATCTCGAGTAAATCTAATTATGTGGAATCTCAAACTAATTAAACAATTGTTCTTAACAGCACCTCAGAACGTAAGTACAATTACAATTATTATTACAATTACAAGTCTACGAATGAAAAACTAATCGTTTGAATTTTTTCTTATTTCTTTTCACCCTTCGCTTTACTATTTTTGCATTTTTTTTTGTAATGAAATTCATGTTTTAGCTATGGAAGCATTTATTGGCTGAAGCTTTGAGACCAGTTCTGGGAGTCGGTGAAATCAAAAGTCCGGACCAAATATGCAAAGTAAACATTTTATATCAATTTAATCGATCAATCAATTAATTTATTCATTTATTTGTTTGTTTTGTATTTATTTTATTTATTTTCTAGGCATGGAAGAATTGGAGAGCTCGTGTTGTTGAGAAACATCAAAATTATTTAAACGAGATTGAGGCGAAAGGCGTCAGCAAACGTACCTTTTTACCTATAGAGTACCGGCTTTTGTCAATTGTGACTGGGGTATCACTTATAAATGTTACTGAAGGTGGACTACCCGCACGATTACCACAAGCCACTGTCCAGCATCACGGATCGATGCAGAGACCAGACCTCCAGACTACTCCAAACTTCCAGTACGAGAACTCCAGATCTTCAACCCTTGAGTCCAACGAGACAAGACTTTCCCAATTTCACAAAGATCAGACCAGAATTCCCAGACCAGACCAACAAGAGATCTCGCCCTTACTTCCCACCGGGATGAGTCTACCTAATTCTTCTCAATCGAGAGGTTTGCCGGGTTCTCATCGACGAGGAACAGTTTTAATGACCTCACACATCAATGACCATGGATTTGAACCGACATCAATGTCCACATCAACAAATATCCTACCCCGATTAACACCTGACGAGTTACCAGAGGAAGACATGACCCAAACACTATCGACACCCTTGACAGATTCTTTTTTCGCGTTCCCCATAGACATCGAAAATGACGAAAACGCTAGTGATAATGGTTTTTTCTACAATGACGAAACTGCCATTGACAAAAACATCCATTCATCCAGTGAAGAGAAAAATTCATTTGACGAGACTTTCGAATATAATTTATATAATAATCTGGCTGAAATGAAAAAAAATGACATCAACACAACAGACGACGAATGACAAAGACTCTAGACATTGGACAAGCGCCAAATCAGACAAACACACGACAACACTCACAACACCAAAACTAGCTTCCAATCTTGGACTCGATTTGCCCCTGACTTTACCCATAAAATTACCCTCAAAATGCAAATGAAGAATGAAATCTGCCAATACAGTTATGCCAGTCAACACAAACGCAGAACAATTTCAGAATGAAATTCTGCAAATTAAGCGGGCTAAATTAATACTTCGGGCAGAGGAATTGCAATTGAAAAAAGAAGAGTTAAAAGTTCTTAATGTGGATAAATTACAGCAGCGTACTTCATTGAAAAATATCAAAAATTACCTGCGCATATTAGCAACTGCAAGTCTAAAGGAGAAATAAACCATTGTTTTTCTCCTTTGGCCTAATTCCTTGTTCAATTCCCCATTCGTGCAATCCAGTTGTTGTTGCTGTTCATTTTTGAGTTTAGTTTTTTCTTTGGTTCACAGTAGATTTTAAGTTTCAGGAGTTTCTGGGCACCAGAGGGTGTTCCATAAATACTAAATTAAATTGATGAATCTCTAAATATTTTTGAATATGCCTTAATGAAATTACTCATTCACTTGGAGAATCTCATGCTTCTTTTTAGTTTTTATATTAAGAGTAAAGATACTGTTTATTCTTTCAACGTGTTGTTAAATAGCTTAATTATATATTTTTCGTAATGAGAAAAGTAATTTATTTCCTAGTTTCACTAGGGTAATACGTTTTCTATCGAATCACTTATGACTGTTAAGAATGTCAGGTCTTTATTTCTTTTTCTTAATCATTGAACAAATTTTGTGTCTTTGTAATGTCTTTGAGGATACTTGTCGATGAAAATACAATACATTCCATAATGTAATGAAATAGAATTGAATTTTTCATTTTCAATACACTTACGCATACTCCTCAGTCGTTATTTCCAGGATTTTATTGCGATTGCTCTGTTATATTCGGTATAACAGAAAAATCTACAATCTATAGTCTATAATTCGAAGAATCTCTCAGCGTGCCTACGGACGGATTGATTAGGGCAGATGGAATTTCTTTGACTTTTCAATTTTTTCCTTTCTCTTTGGATGGGAAATCCAATCGATCCATTGAATAAAAATAATAATAATACAAAAAAGTGATAGGAATATTCCTCTTGTATTTGTGATAACACCGTAAATATTGCATCATCTTTTGGAAAATTTGAAGAGAAATATGTAATTACAATTAAAGTTGTGATGATGAAAAAAAAGTCTTTGATTTCGAATTTTGAATTCGTTTTCGAGTGAGTGCATGGCGCCATACTTTTTATCGCCATATTTCTCTTTAATATGACGATTCGTCATTCAAATGTCTGATTTATCTTGTACTACTGGGAGTGAAAATCCTGATAGCATTCATCATGGCAGTCGAAATGAAGGACACGATTAGGGAAATCATTTTGAATTTTGTTATTAAAAATCCTGCGATAAATACCAGCAAAATAAAATCTACTTCGAATTCGCTACAGGCTATGGTAAGTACAATGTTTGAATTTTTCACATAAGAAGATTATTCAAGTCATTAAGAAATGCATATTTCTTCATCCAGTCAATTAATTTTTTATATTGAATCATCCTTATACATTTGACATGATAAAGAAAAAAAAATCACACCGAAAACTGATTTTCAAAAGACCTAATTGGGGTTGGATAATGGTTTCATAAAGTTGACATTCAAGTAAACTCAACGAACATAATGCAAATCAAATGAATAATTAACTCTCGCATAAATTCATACGAAAATGTGATACGGAGTAATTATCGGGTTCAACCTCTGAATGCTAATAAATTGATATACATAAAAACTGATTACCACAAAAGATCTCGAGAATGATTAAATAAAAAAATGATTAAGAATGTTTATCCATAATCGCAAGTCTTCAAAAAAGAATTGACTTTTTTTTAACTGTAAGATCAAGAAGTGATGAAGTTATTCCCCTTATTTGGTCCAAATTTGAATCTACCAACCCATGCTCATTATTTAGAAATGAAATAGACAAAATGTCCCAAATGCATGCGTTAACATGCGCTTATATGGGATAGAATCATTCAAATATTTCCTCTGTTTGCCCCGGTATCCCAGATTCCTTGTTCAATTCCCCATTCGTGCAATCCAGTTTTGCACATTACCTCCTATTTTTGTTTCTATGTTTAGAATCTTCTAGTAAGTGAATTATCAATTTGAACATAAATCCCATAAGAGCCCGTGTATAAGAAAAAATTTGTTTATTTATTTCTGCCGAGATTATTGCGATAAATAATTTTTAAACATCAATAAAGTTAGTTTTATATGTTCTACTGAGCCAAAAAAATTACATAATTTTCCTTGAACATCGAAAAAATCACATTTACCGACAATTTACCGGTACTGGCTAAACATCCTTAAGTAACATGAATCGAATTATTCTCATATTTATAGAAGGAATTGAAATTGTCACTCACTCGAGCGACCAACGTCGTTGCAAATCCCCCAAAAGCAATGAATCAAGCATTCGACGTGAGTAATGATTAATCCTAAATTCAACTATGCTTCATTAGTAAACAATCTCGTTATCCACTTGCTTTTTCTCTCTACCAATTTAGTGTTGGGTACAGTGGAAAAATGAAGTTTTGAAGAAAGCAGCTCAACAGAAATCGTACATGAATGGGACAGGAGGTGGACCTCCTCTATCAATTTCTTTCTCCCATTTAGATGAGCAGCTCCTCGCTTTTTTGGGTCCAGAAGCTAATGGAATGGACGGTGTGATGGAAGGTGAATTGTCTTATGGGAAATTACCTGCCATTAGACTTCAAGCAGCCCAGAAAAGGAAGACTCGTTCAAACGCCTATTCAACGTAAAGAACTCTTCTTCAACTGATCCCATCCGATAGTAAAAAACAAAAACTGTACAAATCGTTGGATGAACAGTCTTTGATCCTCCAAAGACAAAGGATTGCATTGAAAAGTCAAAAATTGGCTTTTCTCAGAGAACTTTGTCGCAAATAAGTCGTTCATTTCTTTTCTTCATTTCCATAAAACCTCATATCCCATCAATTCACTCGCCAAATAGTCCTTTGATTGAAAATTTAAATTGTGATATTTTATATTTAAGAATAGTTGATAATAAATAGTAATAATAATTATCATTAATTGATTTCTCCAATGAACTTTATCATGTCACAACACCTCACAACTAAATTAAACGATAAATAAATAGTATAATCTGGCGTGATAATAAGCATAATACCAATATAACTGCCACAAAACACTCAAAATTTCCTCTCTAATATTTATTCGAATATAAAACAATTTCGCATGGAATCCACAGCAATATAACTACTCCAATTATCATTACACCACCATAGCTATTAAAATAGTTTAAAAAAAATAAATTGACGATTGAAAAAATCACTTGACACGCATTTGCCGTGACCGATGGTGGCGTTGCTTGTTGCAGCGAGACGTCGCGGTGACAGAGGAAGGACGAGAAGACAGACACCAGTGTAAATCATTTTAACGAAATGAAACTATAAATTGAGAGAGTTCTCAGCCCCTCACTGTCATCGCACTGAACAATTTTTATTAACGGCGGAGTGCGCTGAAGAACATTATTATTTTCTTTCTTTTTTCAATTGAGACGACTCCGGAGACTAGAGAAATATGATAGATTTAATTATTTAATCGTGCATTCGTTGATTGTATAATGAAGAGTCAGGGGTGCCTGGTGATCTGCAAGATTATAGAACTTGTGACAGAGAATTTGTTTTTTTTTAAATTATGACATTGTTTAACATTCCTTCCATTCGTGCTGTCCGGCACTTTGGATTATTTTTATCGCATTTATTTCCTAAACGCGTGATTTTAGAGCAAAATGTCAACTTAACTTTTGTGTAGCTAACGCAATTTCAAAAAAAAGCTCGCTCAACTTTGTGAGAACCTTCTTCACGCTTTCGAATGTCAACTCTTCAACAAATTTCCTGGATACCCCAGGTGTGCTGCCTCCACTATCTGACTCATTATTCCCAGCATTGACATCAGTAATGGAGTTCCTGCCAGCGCTGTCTACCCACGAGTGCTTGTGCTGCAAGGAAGAACTGCTGTAGCCCTAACTCTGTTGCATCTTGATGGTATCCAGTCCAGCAGTCTTTAGGCACTCAGGAATAACCACCGGTACCCTCAACTCAGGCAGCAGATGCGGCGCCTACTTCCTCCTAGTCTCCACGAACTTCATGCTGTAATCCATTTTTAAAAATTCATTAAACGCATTAATCCAGTAATCCATAAAAAAAACGTTAATCCATTAATCGATTAAACTCACAATATTGCACACATGAAATATCACCATCAGAAGGCTGATGATAATAGCATGAAGATTGAAATTGAGGGAATTGCTGATCTGACTGCTGTCCTGAATACGCAGAACCAGTCTCAACTGGTCTAGGACAGTGTCCTCCGAAGTCAATTCGACAATCAGACGAGCCAGGGTCTTGTAGATGGCTTCAATATTCTCAACCAAGTTGCTGCGGAGCTCGAGGGACTCATAGATGGCTAGGTATATCTCGGGCCCGTGCTCCCTGATGAAGATGACGTCGGGATGAGAGGATTTCTCGATTGCCAGGTCCAGTTCCAACAAGTTAATCGAGGGTTTAGTCTCACCAGCAGCTATGCAGATTATCTTGGAGAGTGTGTCGGCGATACTCGTGCGAATCTTTTTTTATGCATTTTCTTCCATTGGCAGTCTCCTCAATGATGGAACTGGTCGACCCCTGGTAACTTCACCCATCAGGTACCTGGACTCCTTGTCTCCCGAATCACTTCACTCCCATAAACAGGCTCCAAGTGGTCCAATTTCCGTTGCAAGGAGCATAGGGCTTTCAATCTCTGATGATGATGTCCTCCAAGATTTTCACTCTCCCAACGTCTTCCACATCGATGCTCCACTTTATTTATCGATTTGTCATCATTTTATTATATTTAATTCATTTTAACCACTAAACACGTGTTGTTAAGGGTATTATGGCGGGGTGCATAGCTAAAAAAAAAGCAGAGAATTCAACGAAAATTGCTGAACAGATTATTCGATCCATTTGAAAGTCGTGTGCAAAATGTCAAGATCCCTACTTAAACAATAATAATGGGAATAATTTTTGAAGTTGCTACTTATACACGCAGTTAAATGGGGCATCGCTAATTTTTGTAAATTTCCTACATTATCGATAGATTAATAATGTAGGAAAAGCACTAAAATTACCGGTGCCCCAGTCAACCGCGTGTAAAAGTAGCAACTTCAAAAATTATTCCCATTATTATTGTTTAAGTAGGGATCTTGATATTTTGCACGCGGCTTTCAAATGGATCGAATCATCTGTTCAGCAATTTTCATTGAATTCTCTGCTTTTTTTTCAGCTATGGACCCCGCCATAATACCCTTAACCTCAGAACAATCTAAAACCAACTTCAAGACTATGGTCCATGGTCCATGTTCCTTTCGTCATGACAGTCGGCCATTTTTCATGTGTGCACACCGCTCACACCGACTCACACACGCGCACAAGCAGCGCGCATCCTTTCGTAATCGCCCCCCTGGATTGGGCCGCATGAGATAGTCGAGAGGAATTCTGATGGGATTTACACCATCAGATATGGCAACAAAAAAAGGACTCAGAGGGTACATGTTAATAGACTGCGTCCATCTATAGTCGCATGACTATATGGACCCCAGCCTCAGAGTGAATTGAAACAGACACAAATTTCATTGGAAAATAGAGAAATTTTAATTTCAATGAAAATGGGGGACTTACAAATTGTTTATAAAATTTCAGTAAACTTTTTGTATAAGTTATTGACGCAAACTCTGGCCGTATGTGAAGTCGGGGTACCGCAGATGCCAGCCCCAGTCAAGATAAAAGAGTGTTGGACTGAAGAAGATGTAATTCCGGCAATGGGGACAAGTGGTCTCCGATCGCTCCGGCCGTTGAGGTACGTGGCACGGCTGGGGCGCGGGGGTCTCGCCGTACAGAAGACGAAGATTGAAAATATCTTCGAGGTCATCAGCGATCACTTTGAGTTCCCACAAGGCGTTAAGATCCATTCGCCTTTGATTCCTTCATCGAGCAATGAGCTTGCGGTAGCCATGGTTGACATATCCATGGCGATAGGGATAAGTGGAGGCCTACAACAGGAAGAAAAGGGACGTTTCAGACATACGGTGAAGGCAGAAAGTGCCCAGAAAATTCAGGGGAGAGGAATTCAAAATCTACTCACCAGGTACGAGAACATGGACGCGTCGATTGAATGGCGCAGATACGGAGGTCCAGGAGATCTCGCAGCCCTAGCCCTTGGACGCCTCACAGTTCAGACTGCAGAAAGAACTGTGGCAATTTTTGAGCGCACCGCGTTTTTGTATTCGAGGGTGCAGCGTCAACAAACATGGCCGCCAACGAGCCAAAGACGGAGTCCGCGTCGCCTGGTGTCAATATGTTTTCGGAGTTCAAGAGCCTTTGGTTTTACAAAACTCTTAGAATCAGCATTTTTGTTTCCTGCGTTGCTCATGCTAGGAAGCATAACGGCTCAAGTGCGGGTGAGGAGGTGCATGCGATCGAAAAGTTCGTTCACACGCCTGGAATTTATTTTGAGCCAATTGGGAAAATGTATCTCAGCACGCAGGTTTGGTCCATAGCTACGAGTACAGATGTCTCCCCGTGGCTAGCGATGGCTGACCAACTTCATCAACATCTGAGCCACACAAAAGAGCTTTGAGCAGGTCCATGGGGAACCAACTTCCGACTCATTGTGGACCAGTGGATCAACGAATTCGCGGAAACAAGAGACGTCATTACTGGACTATTGGGTTTAAACGACGCAAGCAAAAAGCGTCGAGGCCTTATTGACGGTTTGGGCACTGTTGCCAAATCGCTGTTTGGAACTATGGACGCTCAGGACGCCCACGAGATATTCGAGAGGCTTGCACACCTGAAAAGTGGAGTCAAGGGGACTTTGGATAGTTCCAGGAAGCAACTGGAGATTGTCAACTCAACACTCTTCCAGTTGGGACACACGGAGGAAATAATCAAGGAGAATGGGGACATTTTGCTGAAGTCAATGCAGCTAATAAAAAAAGAGAATTCGCAGGTAACTGTTAGTCCTAGAAGCCATCTACAGAGGAGTAAGGGAAGACGCCGTGAAAATAAAAAAACTCTTGACCGAATCCAGAGGTTTGATATTGGGAACCGGAGTTTTCACGGAGACTAGCCTAGTCGCTCTTCTCTGCACAGCGAAACTACCAAAGGGATTGAGTTTTCCCTTTGAGGTAGTAGTAGGTGGAATGCATAGATTACAAGAGGTTTCTACCACGAGCATTTTTGCATTCGGTACGAGAATTCTCACTTTGACGGAAGTACCGCTGGTTGACTTCCAGGCGTTCGACGTTATGCTGACGCATGGGATTCCAGTGCGGCCGTCGAACGGGTATCACTCATACGTGGAGACGACGAGTGAGCTACTGATGATGCACGCGCCGACACAACAAAACGTGCCAATGATCTCGGAGCAGTTGGGAAACTGCAAGGAAATTCAGGGGCAATATTTATGCACCGAGTCGTTACTAGTGACTAACTGACGCGGGACTCAAGCCCTTGTGAAGTTCAAATATATTTGAACCTAGGGAAAATGCCGGATGTATGCACGATTAGGCATTTGCAGCTAAACCGCTTGCTGCTAATAAAAATGAAGAGAAATAACGCATGGTTCTACGTAGCTCCTGAGGCCGAGGTTATCACGATAACGTGCGGAGATGAAGAAACCAGAGACGTTCTTCAATACTCGGGCATTCTGCAAGTACCAGACTTTTGTGGAGTGGTCACTGCAGATTTCAGCGTCAAAGGCCGAAAGTCATTCGGAACAGGATTGAATTCTCGTTTTCAACCGAAGATGAATCTGACTCTGGATGACGACATCGCAGGGAGGCTCAATCAAGTAAATAGAAGCTTGAGTGACGTACAACTGTCCAACGTAGTTGGGAATGTGAAGGAATTAAAGGGCCTGGAGGTGCAGCTGGCGACCATGAAGGAGGACCTGACCGAGCAGAAGAAAGAATTCAACACGAGCCCAGGGATGCGTAGTTACTGCGAGTACCTAACTCATCCGTCATCAATTTTCACCTTGACAGTGGTGATAACGTTCATCACTGCGGGATTCCTGATTTGTTGGTGGTATAAAAGGAGGCCGTGGCTGACGCCCAAAAGAGAATCATCGATTGAAGCGACAGTCATCGAGGGCTGATTAGATTAAGGAAAAATTGTAAACAATGTATTGAAATGTATATAATCAGAGAAGAAAATTATCAAACTGATAATTTTCTTCCCCCTACAGGGAGGGACGTGATGTCCCACAAAGTGGAGCATAATTACTCAATCATTCCGAAAAATGAGCGAACAAATGTAGCACATATTTCGGAATACAAATATAGAATTAAGCAATTGTATACTTAGAATATACGTGCAATATAAAGCGCGTATATTCGCATTAATACGTACGCCAGTGGATCATGCATCAGCATTTCCACTGGGCTCAATCCCATGGTGTTATCGTAACACCACACAGATATGAGGCAATGGCCAAGACGTCATAGCCTCTCGTTGTAATAAATACTNTAGTGACTAACTGACGCGGGACTCAAGCCCTTGTGAAGTTCAAATATATTTGAACCTAGGGAAAATGCCGGATGTATGCACGATTAGGCATTTGCAGCTAAACCGCTNCGCCGACACAACAAAACGTGCCAATGATCTCGGAGCAGTTGGGAAACTGCAAGGAAATTCAGGGGCAATATTTATGCACCGAGTCGTTACTAGTGACTAACTGACGCGGGACTCAAGCCCTTGTGAAGTTCAAATATATTTGAACCTAGGGAAAATGCCGGATGTATGCACGATTAGGCATTTGCAGCTAAACCGCTTGCTGCTAATAAAAATGAAGAGAAATAACGCATGGTTCTACGTAGCTCCTGAGGCCGAGGTTATCACGATAACGTGCGGAGATGAAGAAACCAGAGACGTTCTTCAATACTCGGGCATTCTGCAAGTACCAGACTTTTGTGGAGTGGTCACTGCAGATTTCAGCGTCAAAGGCCGAAAGTCATTCGGAACAGGATTGAATTCTCGTTTTCAACCGAAGATGAATCTGACTCTGGATGACGACATCGCAGGGAGGCTCAATCAAGTAAATAGAAGCTTGAGTGACGTACAACTGTCCAACGTAGTTGGGAATGTGAAGGAATTAAAGGGCCTGGAGGTGCAGCTGGAGACCATGAAGGAGGACCTGACCGAGCAGAAGAAAGAATTCAACACGAGCCCAGGGATGCGTAGTTACTGCGAGTACCTAACTCATCCGTCATCAATTTTCACCTTGACAGTGGTGATAACGTTCATCACTGCGGGATTCCTGATTTGTTGGTGGTATAAAAGGAGGCCGTGGCTGACGCCCAAAAGAGAATCATCGATTGAAGCGACAGTCATCGAGGGCTGATTAGATTAAGGAAAAATTGTAAACAATGTATTGAAATGTATATAATCAGAGAAGAAAATTATCAAACTGATAATTTTCTTCCCCCTACAGGGAGGGACGTGATGTCCCACAAAGTGGAGCATAATTACTCAATCATTCCGAAAAATGAGCGAACAAATGTAGCACATATTTCGGAATACAAATATAGAATTAAGCAATTGTATACTTAGAATATACGTGCAATATAAAGCGCGTATATTCGCATTAATACGTACGCCAGTGGATCATGCATCAGCATTTCCACTGGGCTCAATCCCATGGTGTTATCGTAACACCACACAGATATGAGGCAATGGCCAAGACGTCATAGCCTCTCGTTGTAATAAATACTCGAGAGACTGACAGCTCTGGGCCAGTAACTTGACCGATTCTTATCGCGGTTCACCTGATACCTTCCGTATCAGAATGAATACATTGAATTGTCTTTCTAAGAATTGAGATTAAATAAAGGATATTATTTAGTATTCGTCTCGCAAGTGCTATTCCTTCTGAATTATCGAACCCAACCGCTCGGGACTCTAACATTTCTATAGTTTCGTCTCATTTTTTAATTGTTATTTCCCCACTTCTCAATCAATTTACATTTTTTCGAAATGGAACCGGCAATGAAAAATTTGAAGAAAGCGTGTTATTATAATAATGAGTGGGAACACTCATTTTTATGTGTTGAAATCGGTGAAAAAGTGTTGTGTTCTTTATGTGAACTCGTGTTTAATTGTTTGAGAGCATACACCATCGAGAGACACTATAAAAGCCATCACGGAAAGTATACGGTAAAATGTAGATCAAAATATTAATAGATTCAATAAAGAAATGCAGGGCGGTAGTAAATTCTCCTAGGAATGTTTGAAAACAGAAGAATCCTTACAAAGTTTCCTCGTCTGCGCTACCGAAGATTTTAAACAAAATATTATTCCTTTTACGTTTCCTCGGTTACACGAATTATTCCTAAAATCAAACAATAATTCATTCGACGGCAGCGAATTACTAAAGAGCACTGAAATTTTATTAAATGATGTAAATTCACGGTTTTTAGATAAGGTGGAAATCGGAAAAAAATTGAATTCTTACTTTACCCCAACTTAAAAATAACGTCTCGAAAATAACACGGTTTATCGTCGACAATCAATTTCCAATAAGTCCTTATGAATTAGCGGATGAAGCAAATCATTTCCACCGCGATAAATATCTTCTAGTAATGAGCGCGAGTAGTGACATTTGGAAGAGGATTGTTCAAAATACTTCTTATTCACATTTATTAATAGTATATGAACGGATTTATAGTTTTTTAGGCACTTCGTATTTATGTGAAACAGGATTTTATCACATGAATCACGTGAAATTTTCAGAACGGACACTTTTGAGTGATTCAAATGTAAGCGAATCTTTATTAGTAGTATTAAGTAGTTATAATCCGGATTTGAAGAAACTGACTCTATCCGTGGTGGCTCAAAATTCCCATTAATTTTTTTCACATAGATAAACGTGAAGCACAGTGAGACATTTATCATATACTTGAATTTTCAATAGCTCGGTTTAATGGAAAATATTATTTTTCATCTCGACTTTTTTCCAATTTCTCCATTGTCTTTCTTCTTATCCTTCCCCAATCTCCTTTCCCTTCCTGATGGAAAATGCCTACCACCTTCGCATGGTTTTCATTGAGCAGCATGAAAAATGCTGGAGAGTAGACAAAAAAATTAAGAGTAGACAAAAAAAATTATCCCATTAAATATATCCTTGTTCAATTTTGTATGAAAATTATTAAGAAGCTTGGAAATGTAAAGATTTCATGTATATGGTAAATATCTGTAAGTGCCTATGTTGGCTTAGGTGTATGTATGTAATGTTTTACCGATGTACAAGAACAATTATGAGAATATATTTCCATTTTTCCATATACAATTCCCATTTTTCATGATCATCCTTGGGTTTCTTCGAATATACAATTTCCAATAATTGAGCATCCAATTGACTTGCAACGGTACCAGGGGTTTGAGCTGACGGCTGAATTTCTTTAACTAATTCAGTTAAAATACAGTGAGCATCATGTGTCAAATTTTTTTTTAGCCATTCCACACTGTCTTCTGGCACAAGTATCATTTTTCGTGCATGCTCCATCATTATACAACTGCTCAGGTGAGTGCGCTTATAAGAGGCCCCAATAACATGGGTGAAAAGGCACCGCCTTTCTGACTGACGATTTTTTTCTTGCTGGATAAAGTCTGATTTTCATCAGCTGTAATGGACCCGAGCGGATGGGTTCAATATAGAGATTTATCACACGCGAGTAGATAATAGAAATAATGTTCTTTATTGGGAATCGGTTTTGAACGATTAATTTACAGTTTATTGAATAAATAAGAACTCGGTCCGATACTGAAGTTATCAGGCAAGTATAAAGTATAAAGAAGATAATTAAAGACTCGTCGAATAACTGGCCTAGAGGCAACGAATTCACGGGTTTTTATTCCCTTGTGGATTCGATTGCATCAGGTCATTGTTCTTCGTCACACACCTGCGAGGCATCGGGTGACGTCTCGCGGCGCGCGTGAAGGCCAGTCGTCGGGGTGCAAAGTACTGACGCTGCACCCCAGTTATCTACATCCGTAGAATATACGTGGATTTAATGCATGAATATTCGACGTTATTTTATATTTCTTCATTCTCTGTTTTGTTTCGGATATTACGTGCCACTTTCGCGTCCTCATATTATCCGGATTAACAGAGGGATTTCATCACGTTATTTAAGGGCACAACATTCCTACCCGCCAGAGAAGAAAATGACTACGCTTAGAAATTGTCTATTCTAAGCCTATCTCATCAATACAATACCTAACTGACATAATTTACTGCAATTATATACAATTCATTACAATACATATATTCTTATGGTATTCCGAAGTTCACTGCTTCTTTCCTAGACGCTGCCCATGGTTTCCGAAACCAGCAGTAAAGGGTCAGCCCGAGGATGATCGCTAGGATTACCATTACTCCGGTGAAAATCGATGAAGGGTGCGTGAGAAATTCTCGATAATCGAATTTCTTCTGGATTTGATTAATGTTTTCCTTTTCAACTGTCAGTTGCACGTGAAGCCCTTCCAGCTCCTTCATGTTCCCGATAACATTGGTCAGCTGGACGTCACTCAGGTTAAATCCTCGCTGTTCTAACTGGGTGACGGTGACGTCGTTCAATGTCAAGTTCAATTTTGGGTGCGTTGTCCTTTCTCATTTTTATGAGGGTGAGCCACATGACACATGTAGCAGGCATGTTCTCAGCATTCATGTACATTTGAATCTCACATGGCCTCGTATCTTTTACTTTTGGAATTGGAAGAGATTCGGTGCATAGGTATTGTCCCCGAATTGTCTTGCAGTGATTCAATTGTCCAGCGGTCACTGGCACGAACTGTTGTGTCGCCTCGTGTATCACTAGAAGCTCGTTCTTCGCCTCCAGGTATGAATGATACCCGTTCGTTGTCCGCACAGGAATTCCATGCGTCAGCATAACTTCGAACGCTTGGAAGTTGAGCAGCGGTATTTCCACCAAGGTGATAATTGTAAATCCGAATACATATGGTGGATACCTCCTGAATTTGATACATTCCGCCTACTTCGAGCTCAAAGGGGAAACTTAAACCCTTCGGTGACTTCGCTCTTTTGAGAAGGGTGACTAATCCTGTCTCTGTGAAGACTCCCATATTCAATATCGACTCCTTGGCATCGGTTAGTAGCTTCCTGATCTTCGCAGCATCCCTCATTATTCCAGTGAAGATTGCTTCTAGTATCATGAGATGTTCATTGAGGCCTACTTTATCCGTGATTATTAGTACCTCGTAATGCTTGTCCCTTAAGGACTTCATCAGGATCTCCTCGTTTTTCTGAATCATCTCCTCAGTGTGTCCCAATTAATAGATAATTGAGTTAATAATCTCCATCTGCTTGCAAGAACTATCGAACGTCCCTTCAACCCCACTCTCTAGCCGTGAGAGACTCTGGTTAATGATCAGTGCATCCTCAGCGTCCATTGTACCGAACAATGATTTGGCAACAGACCCTAGACCGTCTATAAGACCTCGGCGTTTCTTTGAGGAGTCATGGATCCCTAGCATCCCCGAGATCACATCTTTAGTATCTGCAAAGTCTTCAGACCATTGATCAATCAACAGCTCGAAATTTTTCCCGCTTCCTTATACTCCTTTACTGCATAGCTCCTTAGCATGTTTAAGATGCTCATGGACCTGATCAGCTCTCAGCATCCAAGGCCATACATTAGTTGATCCAGCTATACTCCACACCTAATTGCTCAGATACAATCTCCAGACAGGCTCAAAATGAATTCCAGGAGTGCGAATGAACTTTTCAATCACATACCCCTCCCCCCGTACTTCAGTTGCCATGCTCCCTAGTATTAGTATTATGAAGGAAATTGCAAAACCCATCGATTTTCGTGTTTTTGCGAAACCACAGGTTCTTGAACCTAAGCCGGACAATGACTCCAGGTGGCGTTGACGCCGACGTTGACTTGACGGCGGCCATGTTTGTCGACGTGGCACCCTTTGATATAAAGGTGCCTGTCGCCGCCACTTAGTCACAATCCTCTTCAAAGTTTTGAGTGAAAAGGTTATAATAAACCAAATCATCAAGATGAATCCAAGAAAGGGCCTCAAGTGTGGAATAGCCGGACATGTTTCCCGAAATTGTCCCTTTGCCAAGGGTGGGACGTCCTCGAACTGCAGTATCTGCAGGAGATCTCGTCGGGTAGGACCTCGCCCGTTATCATCCATTCCTGAAGATCCAAAAAGATGCGACAAGCTCGGACATCTCTCTCGTGTCTGCCCTTTGTGCCCCAGCTTCCGTCGCGGAATGAGTGCCGCACCTTCATCGGGCTCTACTGCGAAGAGACTTCACTTTGAGGGCACCATGAAAAGATCAGCGCCCCGTTGCCGTGTTTGTCTGAGCTTCAAGCACCATCCTCTGGACTGCCCTTTGGACCACTCAAGAAGGCCCGTCAAAAGAAGTGTTTGGAATCGACACGGAGTTCTTGTTGCCCAACCGAATCGCTCCGTCAGAAAACACCCGTATCTGAAGCATTCGGTGGATGCATTCATGTTTGAATACCTGGAGAGTCCGATTACCTCTTCCACTCTCTTGCTACCCTGTTTCTCCTCGATATTCAAAGTCTCTATCTCTTCTAATTTTCCGCTATTTTTGGTGTTTTCTAGTGAACCAGATTCCCTTATTATCCCGGGCACCTGAATCTGGAGAACAAGGAGCAGGTCAAACGATGGAGAAATGCAAATCGAAAGACCTTAATGCGCTTTGGGACCTCCCCGGACGCTCTGACGTCAAGACCGGTGTAGAAGATGTTTACAATCTCCGTGGTCTCTTCAATGAACCTCCAGTTCCTCAGCCATACCATGTACCCCAATTCCTGGGAGACAATAAGACGAGAGGTTCCCACTGCAACGCTTATCGTCGGGATGATGCAGGCTTTTTCCTGGGTTGGAATTGGTATGTACGACGCTCCGATAATTCCTCCGGTGCTGTGACAGAACCTTATAATTAATGGTTTAATTGAATACTAGGTCGATAACGCGCGCGGTTGCGCGCGTTTATGAACAATCAGCGCTTTAGCGCTGAGAATCGGTCTGATTACAAATACCATGGAAAAACATTAAGCAGCTATTTTCGTTTACCATAAAATAGAAAAATTTAAAAAGAATTAAAATTCAGAAAAAAAAATCCGAACCGCAAGAAGAGGATGACATGACTATCATATGAAAGGTCATATGATGCATTCAAATTTTCAAATCTGGAAATTTCATGCTATCATCGGAAGTCAGCTGCACTCTCAAGTAACTCGATTGAGTAGATTTGTCTCGATTCAGTAGATTTGTCTCGTACAAATTCAAATTCAATTCAAATTCTCGTACATTCAAAACCAATTAAAATCTCTGTAACTTGATCTCACTCATATAAAACTTTCATGGGCATACATCACAATATTTCCATCATTTCCAATTTATCATTCATTTTATCAATTAGTATATCATCAAATCATAAACAATTCATAAAATAAAAAAATCAAAGTTATCTTCCTCATCGACAAATCATCACCATCATCATTATTATTATCATCAATATCATCAACATCAACATCATCATAATAATTATCCCATCAATATCATCAATTTCTTCAATAAATCACCACATTCATCGATACAAATTGATTATTCCGCCAGCAAAGGAAAACTCTCCGGTGTGTTGATAATAAGATAAACTCGAAACCTCCGTCACGTATTTGTTTCAAACCAGGTCTGAAAAAAGGAGAAGAATAAAAATCACATGAGAATATGTTTTATTCAATGGAAAAATATTTTTCCAATATTTAAGAACAATTGATCTTTAACAACATCAATTGCAGCTAATTTTCATCTCTGTCCTTCTCTTTCTCATAGGAAAAAAAAAGCTGTAGAAAATGAAATCAAGCAAATCATGTTTAATTGTCAAATATATCGTCTAACCAAGTGATACGATATAAATGAATCAAATCTCGTTTTGATGCTGGAGAATTGGAGAAATATTTGAACTTTTAATAAAGGAAGCAATTCTACTCTACGATTCACGAGTTATTGTTTCCCCTTTCTTTTCTCTTCTCTTTACGTAGTTCACGACTATCGACTTTTTTTTCCAACTGAAAAAGAAGCTAACGAATGTATGTAAACACGTACAAAACTCGATAACTTTAAGATTATTTCTTTTCTTACTATACTTTTTTATTACGTCGAAGGATTTATATTGAAAGAAATCTACTTACATCATTTCCACCAGGAAGACAACGAAATGTCACTGCAGTTATTCACTGCAGTTATTAATAATAATCCACCAGGAAGAAAACGAAATGGCACTGCAGTATTAATAATAAAAACCTCTTAATTTCAACACACTTCAATTCTCAATTTTAACACAATTTCCTCCTCTTTAATCATTAAAATACACGTCGATATTTCTTCTCTCCCATAATATTCTCACACTCCTATAATAATATTCTCAGATCTATAACGCGCGCGGTTGCGCGCGTTCACGAACAATTGGCGCTTTAGTGCTGAGGGCCAGTTTTTGGATTAGGAAACCACGGTTAGACCTCGGTTAAAGTTAAGTGAATCGTGGCGCTATTGACTGGATCGTGCATTTTATGCACAAGGCAAAAATCTTCGAGCTCAAAGCCCTGAAGAGCTCTCTTCGTATCAAGAGTACATGAATAAGAAATTCCGTTAAATCATTGATTTTGTTTCTGAGTTCATGTTTTTCAATAATTGAATAATCATTCATTACTCGAGATGAAAATCAAAGAGTTATTGTTTTCTGTCCATATCGACAGCTTAGTAACAGAGTCATGTAACTACAAAAAACCATCATTTCCAGAAGTAAAGTGACGTATTTCCAAAAAATGCGCTATTTATGCTCAGTATTGAAAAATCATCGAAATAATCATTTTCATTTTTTTTTTATCAGAGCAACATATCTTCAATCATTTTCCTTCAAACAACCGTAAGTCCCACTCACGTTCTTTTATTCCAAATGAATGTTACACTTTCAAATCATCAAAACAAACAGGGGGCAGCGAGCATATAATATGTCAGTGAGCATATAATGGTGAACATGTCACTGAGTGATGTTCCAATGCTTTCTCACGAATGAAAAAATCCAATAGAAAACCTGCGAATTCGCTAGAAAATTGTATTAGAATTCTATAGGAATACTATGGGGTTTCTATAGAATTTCTATTGGAATTCTATTGAACAATTCTATTTGTTTTTTGCGCTGATGCTATTGGATACTCAATAAAGAAAGTCAATAGATTTCGAATTTCTGTTTGAATTTTTCTTTTGAGATTTTTTCTATAAAAATGCTTGGGCATCAATTTTCTAAGTTTTTTCCACTCGAATTCTGCAATGCAAAACAAAACAAAATCCAGTGGACAAAACTTACAAAATTTGTGCCCAATAATTCTGATGGAAAAAATCTGACAGAAAAATTTAAATAGAAATTTGAAATCTATTAACTTTTTGTTATTGAATATCCAATAGAATCAGCGCAAAAAACAAATAGAATTTTTCAATAGAATTCCAATAGAAATCCTATAGAAATCCCATAAAATTCCTATAGAATTTTCTAGCGAATTCGCTAGGTTTTCTATTGAATTTTTTCATGCGTGCATGCATACCAGTTTGACGTTGGAAAAAATACTCGCAATAATGAGTAACGGAAGGGACGACTTTATCTGGTCAGGTTTTCCCCTAACTTAGGGTATCCTCCAACCTTTAGCAAATGCAATACAGGAGGTTGGAAAGAGTTTCGATGGGGGGCGAGAAAGACGCAAGTAGCAAAAATGGGGAGAAATATCCGAGAGAAAAAAACTTATTATGCTGAAACCATTCGGAAGGATACCATCAATTTATTGATGGCGAAGAAAGCATTGAAACATCACTCAGTGACATGCTCACGATCACATGCTCACTGCGTCCTGTTTGTTTCCTCACCTGATGTCTCGATTTTTTTGTGAAAAGGAAAATTATGTGATCACATCACAATCGATTAATACGTACGCAATCGAAATGCGCAATCGATTATCATAACCATCAAAGAAACAAATCGATTCCCTTTTTTCTCGTCTCGATAGCTGAAAATCGAAAGCAAATGATAAAAAAGCCTTGCTCTTTTTTTTAATCATTAGAGAGACCGATTCATACGCAAAAAATCGATTCACTTTTTCTCGATAGCTGAAAATCGAAAACAAGAGACAAAAGCCTTGCTCTTTTAATCATAAGGATACTCATTGTAAGGTAAATCTTGTTTTTCCCATGAAAAATCCCTTATCCCTTAGATAAGAAAATTTCAGGTCTGCAAACGGTTGATTTTTCCGAGGCAGGGGTCCATATAGTCATGCTTCTATAAAGGGTTGTAGTCGATTTACATGGACTCTCTGCGTCTTTTGCTTTTTCTCACTTCAAATCGTGTAGTTGACATGGGAGTTCTTCTCGACAATCACTTAGAGACCTATCCAGGGCTGCGTCAACTTCTTTGATCTTCCGCGTCGCAAAACATCGTTTTTCAGAACAACTTTATCTCCAACTCCGAACTCCATTTCCTCCGCATCTTTGTCATATTGAACCTTTGACTGCCCTTTTACTTTATCAAGGGTCTTTTTCACCTCCTGATGAGCTGCACGTAATTTCTCCCGGAGTTCCTGAGCGAAGTCGTCATAATAGCACGTCAAACGTGGCGGCTGTTTAACGTCTGTCGGTAATTCACCGCGTCTTCCAAAAATCAGCTGAAAAGGCGTCATTTTTGTAGCCGTGTGGGGAGTGGTATTATATGCAAACATCGGATATGGTAGCCACGTATCCCAATCCGTTTGATCCTCTTCAATGAAACTGCTCAAGTATTCTGCTAGAGTGTGATGTGACCTCTCAACGATGCCATTAGTCTGCGGTTGATAAGCCGTTGTCTGAATCTTCTTAATTCTCAGAAGTTTACAGACATTGTTGAATATTTCACCCACGAAATTTGGTCCTTGATCCGTGAGCAGCTTCTTTGGTGTACCGTATTCGCAGATTATTTTCTCCGCGAATGCACGTCCGATTGTGTTAGTCTCTTGATCAGGGGTGGGAATAGCCTTAATGAATTTCGTCAGAGCATCCTGGAACGTCAGGATATATTTATTTCCTGCGCTCGTGATAGGTAATGGACCGACAATATCCATGGCACACTGCTCAAATGCAGTTTCAGGGCTCTCTCCGACAATCATGGGTACTTTCGTGGCTTTTCCCAGCTTGTTGAATTGACATTCCTCACAGCTTCCCACGTATTTCTCCACATCAGATTCCATCCCCCTCCAGAAGTATTTTTGTTTCAGCTTAGCGTACATTCGTTTTACGCCAGGTGACCAGCAATCGGTGTGTCATGATACTCCCGTAGTATTTCCAAAATTTCATCGTCAGCAGGTGTAATGACTCCGTCGTTGAAGTCCGAGTACAATACTCTCTCCGTCTCTATCTTCGCCCGCGTTCGAGTTACAACGTTGATTCGACTCAATACGTCAGCGTTGGTATTTAATTTTCCAGACTTGTATACCACCTTGAAATAATACTCCTCTAGTTAGATTCGCCAATGTAGGAGCCTTAATCCTGGGTCCTTGACGTTAAATATCCACCTCAAGGGCCTGTGATCGGTAACTACGGTGAATCTTCGTCCATACAAGTAGGGTCGAATGTGATGAGCACCCCACACAACGGCCACTAGCTCTCTTTCTATTGTACTCCACCCCTATTCAGTTGGATTAAGAGTCCTGCTAGCATAAGCAATTGGTAGTTCCTTGCTTATCTCTCCCTGCGACAGGACAGCTCCTACAGCCTTGACCGATGCATCTGTAGTTAGCAAAAATGGCCTCTTGAAATCTGGTTATTGCAAGAGTGGCGCTAGGATCGGCTTCTCCTTCAAGCTCTTGAATGCAGTCTTCTCAATATCTCCCCAGGTCCAGGGTAGTATATAATTTCCTTTTCACTCTGAGGTTCCGAAAAATTCGAGAGTGCCTCTATTTTACTAGGATCTGCCTTGATCCCATCCTTGGTGATAATGTGTCCCAAATACACAACTTGTCTCCTCAAGAAATTGCATTTATCAGGTTGAAGTTTCAGGTTCGTTTCCTTCAGACGCTGCAGAACTATCCTCAGCCTTTTATTATGTCATCGAGATAAATAAAACACCGGATTCCCTGAATTCCAGCCAAGACGGAATTCATCAGCCTCTGGAACGTTGCAGACCCGCCCTTAACCCCAAAAGGCAATCTATTGAATTTATAGTGCCCGTAGGGTTTAGAAAAGGCAGTTTTGCATTTATCCTCTTCTTTAACGGATATTTGATGAAAACACGAGGCCAAAGCCAGACTTGAAAAATATTCCGCATTACCCAAACGATCCAGTATATCAGTAATGTTGGGTAATGGAAATGAATCACCCACCGTGACCTCGTTCAGACGTCGAAAGTCTACCACCACACGAAACTTCAACCTCCCCTGAAGCATTCATTTTTTTTAGGCACGACGAGTAGAGCTGCATTTCACTGGCTTCTACTCCGACGAACGACTCCATTTTGGAGCATTTCTTTCAGCTGACGGTCAACTTCTCCCATTTGCGCCTCTGATAAGCGATGAGCTCTGACGTTGATTGGCGATGTGCCCGGTTTCTGTGGGATCTCATTTTCCAGATGATCGGTAACTCCCGGAGAATCTCCAGGCAACTGCACGACTGCATTAAATTCCTCCAGAATTTCCAGAAAAGATTCTTTCTCCTCCCTGTTCAGATGGTCAATTCTTAAATTTTCATGCAGCAATTCGATGCGATTCCATATCTGGCGTTTCTTGGACTTTTTCAACATCATGATTATTTCCGCCGATGGTAATTCCACCAGTTCCACCGTCGGTAAATTGATGAAAACATCATTCTCGTTGATTATTGATTATGCAAACGACCGCTCGACCATTTACGGCTTTCGTCAGCTCATGAAAACTCCTTCCGTCAGCTGTTTCATTCAGACGATCTGATCTGACCGATGCAAGGAAAAGTTTCAGGAACCACCTGAAATACGTGTCCCAGGCGTTGATTTCCAATCCTCAAGTAGAGAACAGCTTTTCCCGGGGTCGCGACGTCCTGATAGGAAATTCCCCTCAGTACTCGATTTCCCGGTGAAATTTTAACATGTTCATTAAGCTTATCTCTCTTCACCAGAAATGCCTTGGCCCCAGAGTCGGCTAGAAATAGTGCAGGCTCCTTCAATAGGGCTGCTATGAGCAAAATCTGTGTTTTTTTTTCGGCAGATTTCACTGGTGTTATCATTGCACCTTTGCTCTTATTAAACCTCCTCCCCTTCTCTGAAGGCTTCACCATCATCACCTGATATGCCCCCACCGGCAGTGCTTTATCTGCTTCTACCTTTTCGCCTTTTTTCTTCCAATTGTTACTGTTGCTGCTGCCGTTCAAATTATTTTATTTAAACGGTGGAGTATTATTCTTGCAATCAGTCAATTCCGCCGGAACTTTTTGCGAACTCGGTATGCCCAGTTCTTTTTTTAACTTACGGCAATCCGTAGCCTCGTGACCTGCATATCTGTAGTATTTACAAGCGGTCTCGAAAGCGCTGACGCTGCCTCTTTTTGATGCAACTGGCAATGTTGACTTACGCTGCCCTCCATTGCGACATTCCTTCGAATGATGTCCCGCTTGCCCGCAGGCAAAACAGATCCCAGTAGATGGTCTACCCAGAGAAGTTCTGGTCCCCCAAGTGGAGTTTCGATGTGTCACTGCATTACCTCCGTCTTTCCCCTTGTGAGTGCCAAAGATAGTTTTCTCCAGTTCTATGGCCCCCGCACAAGCGTCGTGGAGAGTTTGAAAATTATGTGCTCGTACCAAAATCTGCAACTGCCCACGAAATCCCTGCTCGAACATAAGTTTAGCTAGAGTCATCATGAGTGTTCTAGAGGCCAATTTTTCCCCTTCAGTAAATTCACTGTGCAGACTGAGTAAGCCATTCAAAAAATCTAGAGTGACCTCCTCTGTGCGAGCGACATATTTAGTGACATTTTCATTTTCCTTTTGCTGTAACTTACTAAATTCTGCTTGGAGTCCCACGAGACTTTTCGTTTTCCCGAAAAGTGATTCCAATTCAGTCTTCAGTTGTTCAAATGACGTAACCGTTCTTTACTTCCATTGCTTCATGGCGGCGCCTTCAAGTTTACTCCCTAGAATCCCCTCTAGCAGAAGATCTTGAAGTTCTGGATATATTAGTTTCTTAGCGCTTTCCACTGATTTGAAAAAAAAATCCAATTTATCTGGATTTTCCCCAGGAAAATAATGCACCATCTGAAGTGCACCCTTCAAATCAAGATGTGCCCTGACGGGCTCTCGGTTATTCTGCATATTTTGTTCTGCTCAAGCCTCCGCCAGAAGCTCTCTGACGTCATTTCTTTCTTTTTCGGCCTCCTCTCGACGAAGCCGCTCAGATTCAAGAAGTCGTTTCAATTCGCCCTATCTAATCTTGTTCTTCATCTAGAGATTTGAAACTTGTTCATGCAAAGTAGCAATTCTACCTCTCAGACAATCGAGACGTCGAGGTCATTCCTCCTCCGATTGTTGCACTTCGTGTTGCACTGTCGCGTGACGATCGCCCCCAGCAGTTTGATTTGGAATAAAACCCCCTGCTCCGAATGCTCCTGCGCGAAAGAAAACGTTGCTTGGCGTAGAAAATTGCTGTTCAGGTGTACCATCATGTTCCCCCGTTTCTTCACCCCCTTCGTGCAACACTTCGATATCATCGAAGGGATTTCCAAGTACATTTTGTACAGAATCCACAGGGCGAGAACGTTGGCTTTCACGGAAATTATTCGAAAGAGAGTTCAATACTCCTCCCTCATTTCTCTGCGTGCTATTTCCTAGCCCAGCCCCAGGTAACCCATCCGATAAGTCGTTCTTACTCGTTTGGTGAACGTCAACCCGTACCTGTTGCTGATTAAAACCGGCTAACATACTTTGATGCAGTTATTGGTTATATCTCCATTACAAATTAAAATTCTTGTTGATATTCCAATCAGAATTGAATAGATTTCTTCTTACCCCCGGTGCCGAAATGGAGTAAAAATCGAAATCAGATACCTCTCATCGACTACCATTTGCTCCAGTAGGTGGCATCATTGATCATTCATCCCTTGGTCAAAAATAAAATAATCTTACTTGAGTAGCTACTATCTCAGTACTATCCCTTCTTGTCAGGATAGGTTTCTGCTGTACTAGCCCTTTTGATACGATGACACGCGTAGGATAGATTTCCGCTGTACTAGCCCTTTTGATACAATGAAGTTCTTAGGGTAGGTTTCCGCTGGTATACGACAATGGTAATCTTCTCGCTCCCTCGATGAAAAGGTCCACGAAAAATCTTCGGCTGGTTTACCTTAAAGGTAATCTTCTCGCTCCCTCGATGAAAGGGTTGTAACACGTGCTGCCCAGTCTACCCTCAGCTGGTTCAATTTCCCAGAAATTATCTCGTTCTCTATCACTGTGTGATTAGACAGTGGTTGATTAGGGCTCCTTCTTCCCAAAACTACGCTGCCACCAAATATGTAATGTACCCGAGCGGATGGGTTCAATATCGGGATTAATCACACGCGAGTAGCTAATAGAAGCAATGTTCTTTATTTGGAATTGGTTTTGAACCATTAATTTACCATTTATTAAATAAATAAGAACTCGGTCTGATACTGCAGGTATCAGGCGAGTATAAAGTATTAGGTGTACAAATTAATAAGGTGTTTTTTTCATGAAACTCTGAGTGTATTATAAAAAACAAAAAAGACATTTAACGGTCGAAATATTCCCCATTATTTTCGATGGCTTTACTCCACCTCACTGGCAACTGTCGAATTCCTTCGCGAAAGAAACTTGGCGGTTTTGACTCAATAAATTCATCGATACTTTTTCAGACTTGTTATGTCCGGCGAAAGATGTTAGCGTCAAAGGACCGTTCTCTGTTGGAAAATGGAGCTAGGATTTTTAAAATTTGAATTTGGACAACGCTAGGTTTTATACCTTCACCTTTCCAGTTCAATGGAGAATTAGATTTGATTTTAAGTGGGAAATATTCAGGTTTTTTGCGAATATGTCAGGGATGGGACTTTTGGAAAATTATCAAGTCAAGAGATTTAGAGTTTATTCTCAATTTCAACTTGCTTTTAGTTACCAGAATCAAAGGATCAATTTACATGATAAATATTACATTCAAAAAAGGTCACAAGATCTTGAAGCTAAAATTGACTATCCCTGGAATGTTCTTGACAATTGGGGTTTTCTTTGGAGGGTCGGAAAATTATTACTCACAGATGTTTTTTTATATACGTAGTGTTGTGGCTCCCTGAGTAGGTTTGTGATTTCCTCATGAGTAAGGCCGGAGACTTCATTTAAGAAAACGGCTATTATCAGAAGTTGGCTCCAAATAGGTGATTTAAGTGAGCGACAAGTAGGGTTGGGAAGAAATTGAAACATTGATGTTGGAATTTGTCATAATTCACTGATTGGAGGGTTATTTTGTTGACGGAGTGAGGAAAAGCGTTTGAACGTGAATTGGCTGTTTCGAAGAGGGTCAATGGGAGATCTCGGTGATTTCGTAGGGTTAACTTACCAGGAGAGCTATAGTGTTCTTTCAGAAGGGGATTAATGGAGGCCATGGTCGAGGGGAGATCTTGGGGGTCAGTTCCCAGGATAGCCTGCAGGGCATTTTAAGGGCGGGGGAGGGGGGGTCAATAGAGGTTATGGACGAGGGGAGATCTCGGGAGGTTGTTAGGGGGTATCTCTATAGTGAAGCTCTCGGGGTATTTCTAAGGGNGGGTCTTTCAAGGAAGGGGGGGGTCAGTGGAGGGTATGGACGAGGGGAGATCTCGGCAGGTTTTTGGGGAGTATCTTTATACTGGAGCTCTCGGTGTATTTTTAAGGGTGAAGGAGAGGGGCGGGATGGTCAAAGGGAGATCGTGGAGGTCCTTTGGGGATAACTCGGCAGGGCAGTTCTCCGAGTCTTTAGAGGGGGTGGAGTGGGGGGAGTCATTGGAGGGTATGGTCAAGGAGAGATCTTGGGGGTTTCTTGGGGATAAGGTCCCAGTGCATCTCTCAGGATCTTTCTAGAGGGCGTGGGGGTCAATCGTGTGTATGGTCAAGGGGAGATATCGAGGTTTTTTGGGGGTCACTCTCCAAGGCAGCTCTTCGGGTCATTTCAGGGGGTGGCGAGTCAATATAGGCGATGATCGTGGGGAGATTTCGGGGGTTTTTTGGAAGGTATCTTTTCGCATGAGCTCTCAGGGNTACTTTCGAGATCTCCTCTTGACCACACCCCTATTGACACCTGGAAATAACCTCAAAGAACCCCTCAGGATGTCCCCTTCATCATACACTCCTTGGCAAATCCTAGAAAGATCCAGAGGGCTATCCCCAAAAGTGATCTTCAAAATCACCCGAGATCTGCCCTTGACGATCCCCTTCATCAATCCACTCCAGAAAGACCCTCAGAGCTCCCCTGGAAAGTCAACCCCAAAAAACTTCCGAGATCTCCCCTCGAGTATACCTTTCATCAATACCCCCTCGAAAGGCCCTGAAAGTTCCTCTTGACCATATCCCCCATTGACCCCCCTCCCTAGAAAGATCCTGGGAGATGCCCTAGAACTGTCCTGGAGAGTTACCCTCAATAAAACCCTGAGATCTCCCCTTGTCCTTATCCCCATCGACCCCCCCCCCTGGAAAGACCCTGAGAGCTCATGCGAAAAGATAC
>NW_021681097.1:53990-60268 GCF_001412515.2 Diachasma alloeum
CCCCCCCCCTGGAAAGACCCTGAGAGCTCATGCGGAAAGATACCCTTCAAAACCCCCCCTCCCCGAGGTCTCCCCGCGATCATCCCCTCCGTTGACTCGCCACCCCCTGAAATAACCCGGAGAGCTGCCCTGGAGAGTGACCCCTAAAAAACCTCGATGTCTCCCCTTACCATACCCACCACTAACACCCACTCCCCCTAGAAAGATCCTGAGAGATGCCCTGGGAAGTTATCCCCAAGAAACCCCCAAGATCTCTCCTTGACCATACCCTCCAATGACCCCCCCCCCCACCACCACTAAAGACACGGAGAACCAGGGACTGAAAACGCGCTTTCGTTTTCGTTTCGGTTTTCAGATCGGAAACGAAACGAAATAATAACGTTAGTGCCGAAAGCGAAATTCGACTAACGTTAGTGCCACAAACGAAACTCAGAAACGAAAGTTGACTGACGTCAGTGCCGAAAACGAAAGTAAAAACGAAAGTCGACTAACGTTGGTGCCACAAACGGAACTCAGAAACGAAAGTCGACTAACGTTAGTGCCGAAAACGAAAGTACAAACGAAAGTCGACTAACGTTAGTACCACAAACAAAAGGAAAAACGAAAGTCAACTAACGCTAGTGCCACAAACGAATCTAAGAAACGAAAGTCGACTAACGTTATTGCCAGAAATATGAAGCGGAAATTCGGACTGCGCATTTTACGCGGCGTTCGTCCGGATAGTAGAGAGGGAAGGATTTTTTTTCGAAAATAATTTTCCGAATTACTGATCAAGAAATAATAAATTTAACAGCAATGAACGTCCCATCAGTAACATAAATTTTATTTAGTACAATGATCTTATATTTTCCATTTCATTTTCAGCAGTCGAACGCTAGTAATTAGTCTAACTTTGTATAATTTTTATACTTTTTTTGAAGAGGGGGGTGGGGGGGAGGGGGATGACAGAATTTAATTCACATTCGAATTTTCTAAATTTTGGCATATTTGCAAGAATTGGCTGCCGCATGATTATTTACCAAGAAAATCGAAATAAAACGGTGAAAATGAAATATCGGTAAGCTGATAATAGCAATGAAATATTTTTTTATTGATACGATAATCCCTATAAAATTCGTAATTTCCGAAATTTGAAGTTTCAATGGTATCAGTAGACCTCAAACTTGAAAAGAATTTAACCACAGCTTGAAACATTTGTTTTTCCCCTCATGCACATAGGAAGTCAAATTCTTGTAAATTTCAATGAAAACCAAAGTCAAATTTTATCAAAATTTGTCTTAAAAGTTTGTCATCATAGTTTGTCCAAAAATAATGTTATTGTAACTCATGATTTATGATAAAATGCGCAATGGATTATTTATCAGGCCAATATACAAGATGTGGTGCATATATATCATATTTTACATAACATTCAGACAAAATTCTGTAAATTTTAATGTAATTTGCAAGAAAAAAAATATTGAATTTTCTGAATTTTATGAGAGTTTTACCTCCATTCAGCGGTGAAGATGAGAATGATAATTGACCACGCAAATTTGAAAAATCATTTGTCGCATATCATCTCAAAATGCAGAGAAGGTACATGGATTTTCGGTAAGAACTTCTTTTTGTAGATCTCGTTATGCCCTACAAGAAAGATTCTGGTAAAAAAAAACAAGATTTCCCACTGATTTAGAGATATTTTCAGAAAATTTTCCACCAATTCATTTTGGAGATTATATTTTTATAAATATCTGTGAATATCAATGTATCGAACGATTCTATTGGGATTTTTTGCAGATCTCATTTAGCAATATAAAAAGAGTTATCACAAAAATGTTCGAATTTTTTAAAAATAATGAGACTTTCAAAAAAATAATTTTTTTATGAGCCCATTCTTTTCTCGATAAATTCGGCCGCCCTATTAGTGAGAACACTAATTGAAAATGTTTTTCAGCTAGAGAATTTCGCAAATTTTGCAATAACAACATAAAAATGGAAAAAAGTTTGGACATCTACTTCAAACAAGCAATTGAATTCTCACACCCAAAAAAATCGTACCTCAAGTGAAGTCTTACGATCTTAATTCAAGACTTACAAATGTCTTAACTTGAGACATACGAATGTCTCAAATTGAGATTTATAATATTTCACTCAAGTATTATACGTCTCAACTTGAGACATACGAATGTCTCAAATTGGGATTTATAATACTCCACTCAAGTATTATAAGTCTCAACTTGAGCCATACGAATGCCTCAAATTAAGAGTTATAATATTTAACTTAAGTATTACAAGTCTCAACTTCAGACATAGAATGGCTCAAGTGAAGACTTATAATACTTAACTCGAGACATTGGTATATCTCAAATGGAGACTTATAATACTTAACTTAAGTATTATAAGTCTCAATTTGGGGCATCGAATGTCTCAAGTTAAGTATTATAAGTCTTAACTTGAGACATTCTACGTTTCGTACGTTTTTCAAAAAATTAAGAAATTTTGCTTGAAAGATACAATTATAACGCACACAGAATAAATTTTCAAATCTTGTACTTGGGTGTACTCAAGCATTTCCGAGTTCTTTGTGTTATTGGTCTTTTCCCGTTTTTTCAGATTGCTATATGGTAGCTGATCTATTCATCAAATGCTAACGGTTGAATTTATTTATTTTCAGTCGTTGGAATATAGAGGAATTATATGTATCAAAATTATTATTTATTTATCGATATTCATCACCCAATGAAACGGTGATTTTACTTCTTTATTCTTCTTACAATGAGAATTCAAGGTGACGCCCATATGGTTGAATGAAATGATAAGTAGTTTGTCGTAGAAAAAATCTAAAACACAGAAGAATTGAGTTTTTTAGGTTCGTAGGGGGAATTACAGCAGGAATGAAATTTTCCTTGTTAACGAAACGAAAAATCACTTCTATTCTCCTCAAGGAAGATAATATATTCCAAGTATATTCCAGACTAAAAAAGACTAAAGAGTGAACATTGGCCTCACATATCAAAAAAATATAGGAAAAAATCATATGGGTCACATTTCATATCAACTCAACGTGGCCAAAATCCTCACCATTGTCGACCGTATGGCCGATTGTTTCAGTAGTTGAGATGACTTCCCATTTTTATCAGAATTTTTGAGTATATTGATTCAGTTATAAGTCTTTCCTCGAATTTCCGTAACTTCCTCAAGAATCAACTAATTAAACTTTTTTTTTCTTCTCAAAACAGCCTTCTCCGTGCATATTTTCCATATTCTTCCATCGATTTTATCGTGAAAGGATTAAAAAATTGTTTCTCATCAAGGTTCCACTCATTATATTACCCCTCTGAGTCCAATATTGGCCTGAGTCGTACTTCATCCGGCGGAGTGGGGACGGGCGTTTCTTATGGAAATTGCGTGGAGTGATGGAAACGCCCACAATACTCAGAGGGTTGAAAGAAAACAATTCAGAGAGTATATTGAGAAAAAAAATATTTCACCGAAGGTCACAGTAGGTATTTCGTTAGAATCAATTTTTTTCAAGGAATTTTTTATTTTAGAAAATGAAAAAAAAATTATTCTTTATGTAGATAAAGAGTTTATTAAGATTTGGGAATTCTGGAGGATTGGTATGTCATAAAAATTGCAGAAGAAGCTATTTTTGCATGTTCCTACGACAAAATTTGTGGAAGAACTGAAAATAAACAGAATGGACTATTTCAATATTAAAAGTACGTAAGAAGCCGCGTAGTTGAAAAAAAAGTTCAATTGGTTGATTTATCCGAAAGTTGCAGGGCATTCAAAAAAAACAAAAAAATGAAAAAATCACAAAGAACCTCCACGATCTCCCCTTGACCATAGCCCCCCTCTCCTTCACCCTTAAAAATACCTCGAGAGCTCCAGTATAAAGATGCTCCCCAAAAACCTCCCGAGATCTCCCCTCGTCCATACCCTCCATTGACGCCCCCCTCCCTTAAAAGACCCTTAGGGCTGTCCTGGAAACTGACCCCCAATATCTCCCCTCGAACATGGCCTCCATTAATCCCCTTTTGAAAGAACCCGATAGCTCCCCTGGTAAGTTACCCTTAAGAAATCGCCGAGATCTCCCATTGGCCCTCTTCAAAACACCCAATTCACGTTCAAACGCTTTTCCTCACTCTGTCAACAAAATAACCCTCCAATCAATGAATTATGGCAAATTCCAACATCAATGTTTCAATTTCTTCCCAACCCTACTTGTCGCTCACTTCAATCACCTATTTGGAGCCAACTTCTGATAATAGCCGTTTTCGTAAATGAAGTCTCCGGCCTTACTCATGAGCAATTTAACAATTAAAAGCTATTATGGCTACTTTCACAAATAACCATCTTCCACTTGTTCAGTTTATGTAAAATTGTGAAAAGCTTATGAGTGAATTCAAAGTTTAAAGTTTTTGGGCGAGACTCTCCACAACACTTCACAATGATGAACTCCTTATATGCGGGAAGGGACACCGCTCTCGATTTCGGAAATTTTTTTCCTCGGATAAATATCAATTGTTCGTTATAATTTTACAATAACTATTCCGTGCAATATCGACCTTACACCGTCGTGAGAAACGAAAAGATTGAACAACTAGATCGATTAAGTGAGCCACTTCCACCAGAATGATCACTGCTCCGCGGTTGTTTCCATACTGATTTTTTATTTTGATTTTTGGGAGCAGCTCAGCTCGTGGGGATTCCACGAGTCCATTTTTAATTGGTTGAAAATGTGGTGTGATTTTTCCCACTTTTCAACCTGGGAAGAAAAAGTAGCCCAGGTGACGTTAATCGATCCGCAATTTCTCAAGCGAAATTTTGGTGCAAATTAATCAGGGCATGCTGAGCGAAGCATTTTCTCATCCATGCATCCAGTTCTTTCTTTTCGATATTCATTGTTTGGATTATAAGTGAAAGAATTGGTTTTGAATTTATTGACGAAATCTGTCGCTAATTTTTAATTTGCTGTTTTCATTTCATGATTTCCAGGCGAGTTATTTTCATAAAAATTCTGGACATTACAGCCCCCGCTCAAAATTGTTTTCAAATTACCAATTAATTTTGGATTGTTTGAATATTATTTTGAGAAGTGAAATAAGGTTTTTTTTTTTAATGCTGGGAATCGGCTATTGGGCGGTGACCGTGAGCGGCAAGATGCTGATGGTGACATTTTTGTGGGCTCGGATTATGCTTACATTCATTCACCTGCGAATTTTATTCAATTGTTACGGAGAGGTGTATCAGAACACATCGTGTGTTTTACGGGTTTTTTTTCGGTGTGATTCAATTGTTGTGCAATCTAATTTTTTTTTTGTGAGTGGTAGTTTTGAAGGCGAGTTTTTTCCACAGTGTTACTTAATTTTCGGGTTGCATGTCGCTGTTTATTATTAATCCGGGATTCATTTTCATTCATTTCTTCTGTTGTTATTTTTATTGCTATTGCTGTTATTTTCATTTATTTATTCATTTATTTTTATATAATTTTCATTTTGAAAATTTTCTTTTTTTTTCCTTTTGATTTCTATTCAAATTGAATTTGTCGGGTGGCCGGGACTGCATGGTGGGGGAAGGTGTAAGCGTTGAGCGGCAGTGTGAATGTCGCACAAAGAGGAATGGGCGATTGAAATCAAGCGTGTCTCGTGCATATGTGTATGTTGATGTATACATGGTGCTGCACGTGGTTTCGAGAGTTCATTCGTCTGTGCGATTATTACCGCCTTTTCCGAAAATTTACATGTTTGCATGTCCTGCTTGTATGTATAGATGTGTGGGTGTGCATTTTTGTTTGTTTTACTTGTTTTTGTTATTCCTATTATTGCTATCGTTTTTTTTTAGATGACGCCCATGGAGTGCAATTCGGATGCGGAAATGGAGGTGATTGTACCGGGTGAGAATGAGGAAATGGACCTGGATCAGGGTTTGCCAAGGGATGCTAGGGATTCGTTTCCTGTTCACCCGGCTGGGTCTTCCGAGGACGTGGAGGGGGAATTGCTGAGCCTGTTGCTGTGGTGGGAGTATCAGAGGGGTGATGTGAAGGAGGAGATGGAGGATCGTAGGTTCAAGGGATTGTGGGATTCTGCCCTATCGCATCACTGCGGTGAAACTTCCGTCGCGGTGCTATGGGACGGGATGGTGGATTTTGTTGGTTTTCTGGGATCGTTCTACTTCTTTACGGTATTGTTCATTTCACTCTTGTTAGGATGCTAAAATTAGTGCATATGTGGTTGTACAGATATATATATATATATATATATATATATATATATATATATATATATATATAT
>NW_021681097.1:60358-60561 GCF_001412515.2 Diachasma alloeum
TGTAACGAGATTTTCTCGTTACGGGTTGAGATCCCCTTAAAAAGATAAGTGAACTCTCAAAATTGTTGAAGAGAGATAAGTAGTGACACCTAGAAGCGGCTGAAGAAAGCCGGGACTAGGTGAGATAAACCACAAACCAATGAAAGACCTAAGGCATAGCGGTTATGGGTGAAACCGCGACCCCTGGAGGTCTGGAGGGCGTA
>NW_021681097.1:60615-78896 GCF_001412515.2 Diachasma alloeum
CTAGAAGCGGCTGAAGAAAGCCGGGACTAGGTGAGATAAACCACAAACCAATGAAAGACCTAAGGCATTGCGGTTATGGGTGAAACCGCGACCCCTAGAGGTCTGGAGGGCGTTACTAGACTATCGCCGTATTAGAATTCGCTCAGCATGTGCTAGGGGTAACGGGGCCGACGTACAGGCCGTCCAACTGGGCGATTCTATAGGCTATGTCGGAGTAGGCTAGGGACCAACGGCCAGGTGAAAGGACTGGTACCTCCGTGATCCCGTCGGGTTGATTGGTGGGGATAGGGTAACGGAATGACCTATCGTCGCCGAGATATCCAGACTAGGAGGCAAGGCCCTAGTAAGATTCCGGGAGAGTCGAACGGGAGCGCTTGAACCGAGAGGTTGAAATAATCTCTCGGTGTGCTGGATGGTGGAATCGCTGAAGAAGCCAGGATAACGAGTTCCGGACTCCACGTCGCCTCGGTGAATAACCATTGGCGGCGAGCGTAGGGGGATGCTCCTGCATCCCCCAATAGTAAACAAGGAGTTATTTCGGCACACGAGGTGACGACTTTGTTGTTTCCGGCGTCATCCGGCTCGGCGAAACAAATGCCGAGCACATGGGCCCGTGGGTCTGGAGTAGAGATCGTCCTCCTGTCGACCCGACCATGTGCCGACATTTGAGTACCCGGAGGCGGTGACGAGCGATAACCGAAGCGGTAACTGGTGGTCGAGAATGTGGGTGGTCGTGAAGTGGGTAACAGTGTTCCACTTTGGTCGGATCAGCCTCTCGGCGTCCCAGGCTCTGAGGAGTCCCGGCTGATTCGCATTTAGCTCTGAAAAACTCCCCCGAGTTGAAAGACTCGGGAAGAGAATGAACACTGGCAGAGCCGAAAGATTCTCCAGGAGGTCATGAATTTAATTCATTATGGAGAGTTATGCCGCAAGGTATAATACACGGCTTGGAAAGGCTCGTGAGGATGTGGTGGTAATACTCCTGGTGGACCTCGCCCACTCTACCGTATCATGCTGATGTTAGCTAGGCAATCCATTGTCCAGCTAAAAAGTCCTCTGAGTGGACGAGTTTGCCTCAGAGGCCGGTTTTCGTCGAACCTCCCGTGAAGGTTCGGCTGACGCCCGACTATTGAGCGATAGAGACGGCTAAAAAGTAGTTTGAATTTTTCCTGGGTGAACAACCCGGGAAAATATCCTTACAATATCTAACCTCCAAATATCAAACCAACGAGGATATAACATAGAAATTAAGTTATAGGGTCAATAATTTTGGGGAATAGTGTACGTAGAAAACAAGTCGGATTTGAGGATTTTAGCAATCAAATTTCAAAAATAATTATTTTAAACATAAATAACTATCAAATCATCCAAAATAGACAGGGCACATGGTCACTATGTTCATATTCAACAACAAAATATTCAAAATGAAATCAATACTCAGGAAAAATCAATGTCAAAATACGAAAAACAAAATAACAAAGCCCGTTGTGTCCAATAACCGGTGTCGAGTTGCATCGTATGATCCAAATTCCATTGAAGCAAACAATTTTCTTAAAATCCGCCCAATATCCATATCCAATCCAACAACAATAAGTCTATAGTTGAGTCGGGACATTCTCATTAGATCTCAAAAATCCCAAAAACTTGGACGATCGATAAAATAGTCAATAACCCCAAAGAAACCGAACTCAACACTTTGCCCACCTCTGAAGGCGGTAGTACAAAATTCATGAGAGCGACATGACGACTGAGCACGCCATGCGGTGGGGCCTCACGCAACCGCGGACCAATCAGCTCTTCGCCTTTCGGCAAGAATACCAACCTAAAAGACCTGTAGGTACGAAGTTTCAAAATTCAAAATCCGCCTTCAACAAATCAAAATTCCACTCGCTGGTTTATTGAACTTCGTTACATGTTACTCATTTCAATTTTTATCATGAATTATCAACCGAGGCGAGGAAATGACTGGAAGGTTAGAAAAACCGAAACGATCCCCCAACAGAAGCTCGTGCACTCCATCGTATGCCATCCATGGGTCACTGCGCTCGATATCATAAGAATCCAGCCATGACCCGAATAATCTCCGAATAATTCCGTGAGGAAAAATGGATCAGCAACCGCTAAATGTGCATCACCCCATAGCCAAGCCAGGCGATTTGCATAAATGGTCTTGAGGGAACGTTGGACCCTACGATGCTCAACGTCGACTGTCATTTGCCTCTTTACATAACTAGTAAAAATTCGCCTCACCCAGGGAGGACAAAGTGGTTGAATTTGCCCGGTTCGAGCCTTCCGGGATAACCACTAAACAATTATAATAAACTAAATTAGATTAGAATAAATTAAATAAAATAGTCACGATAAATAACAACCCAATTCCTCCCCTCCTTTCTTCCTCTCCACACACAATATCGAGTTAACTAATCACATCTAAGAACCTAAATAAACTTACCATCCGAGCAGTTGCACGAACCTCCAAACGAACTTTCCTGGGAACACTTCTCATCATCGACAGTTCCGACATCAATACCGCGGCCAAGCCAGAAAAGTTTAACACTTCTCGAATCCCGGATCCTAAAGTTTCCATCGTCCTTTGATGAACCTTTTTATAGCAAATGAACACGATGCAACTCAAGCAAACACACCGTGTACACTGAGGATGCCTCAGGAGAGATGAAATCTATTCATTCTCACCGAGAATTTAGGCTGACGCGGCGCAACTTAAAACCATCTCAAGTTCCAAAACGAACAACCTTGAGTGCGAACGTGTGAACACAAGCGAAAATTGTCGACTCGAGTAAGAAGATAACGAAAAATAATTCCATTATCTCCTTAGGGGGACTGTCGTGTTAGAAATTTTCGTTAAATAATATTCAGAAATGAATAAAATAACAGAAATAATAAATTAATTTCCTCAAGAGAATAATGCCAATACAATGAACAAACCAATGCAATCCATTTTTGACTTCGTGCATCCGGTCTCAAATTTCTGCTCGATCGAAAATCCGCGCTCGTGGGAATGCCGATTCACACAAAACCGTTGGAGTAAACACTCACACTCGCTGTGAAAAAAAGAAAAATATATATATATATATCCAAAACTCCGATCACGCCACCGCACCACGTGACCCCTTTTTGCCTAAAATGCGAAGCCATCAAAATTACCCTTAGCGACAAAAATTATTGAAAAGAAAATCAGTAACGTCTCACATGCCAAAGCGGCATGCCTTTTTAGATTGAGCTCCTTGAATCAATCACGCGTTCGTAACTTCGGAATCGGTTTATAAGTCCTGCCCGACGTACAATTGATTGTTTTAAGTAAAATTCAACGAGAAGTATTCTCGCTACCATAGGCATTTAATTTAATTCGCAATTCTGCGCGTTACGGTTGATAGGCTGCGAATTGCCTATTACGATAATTAGCGGAATTCTGTGCAAAGGACACAAGACAAGTCAACATTTGGAATAATATTACATTATCCAATTATTGTTAGAATTGAACATGTGCAAGTAAAATTGCAAAAAGAAATTTAGTTGTCAATAGAATAATTAGAAACTTTCATTCATTAGTTCGGGCTCTAAAAGACAGTGAAAAATTTGTTAAATCCCATTCTGTTTATAAATTATCTTTCTCTTATTTTACTGTTTCGTGGACTTCAAAATTCGGTGTCTTCAAAATTGTAAAAGCAACAAGAGTTTAACCGTTCTTGGGATTATAGCCAAACGAACGAGACAGTAGAGACAAAAAGAGAAAAGTAAGTAAATGAGCAAAATTGATTCTCCCCTATTCAAACAATCTGGCGCCACAACCGAAAACTTTAAAAGTAGAGTCCGTGTAGATTAAAATTTTTAAACTGACGATGATTTCTATTCAATCTAGATATTAACAAAAAAAACAAGTTCATGTTCCCTTCTAGAATTTATCGAATCTTCCAAAACGTTTCTGAGATAATTGTTCTAAACTCAATCGGTCCGATTGTATAATTCTACCAATCAATTAGAAACGTCGAATAAATCCAAAATTAAGAATATACACAGTGCCAAAATCATTTCTCATTCCCATCATCTCTTTACACTTGGTACTCCAGATGCGCCCAGCGCTTTAAAGGTAAGGATCCACGAACAAAAATAACCATTATTTTATGTAATAAACAAACGAATAAAAAGGTCCGTTCATTACATACATTCATTATTAGGTCCATCAAACGCTTGTGTGATATCAAACGCCAATGGTTTGGTGAAAATATCAGCTAGTTGATCCCGTCAATCCAAATGATTTTTATATAATTCTTTTTAACACATTCCTTTACATAATGTAATTTGTTCTCTACAATGTGTCTCAATTTCCTTCCTCCATTTGTTTCTGCACTAACAATAGCAGATTTATTATCACACCTTAAGATCATTGGAACAGGGGGATCAACCAGTATTAGTTTCAAAGAGTTGTGCAACGTCATTATTTCTCAACTCGCCTCGCTCATTGCAAAATACTCAGCTTCACACTTAGAAAGTGCTACTGTAGTTTGTTTGTGATTTCGCCAAATGATCGAATCACCAAACAGTCTAATCACAAATCCACAAGTTGTGATTGAATCTTTACAATCAGAGAAACTCGCATCAGAATAACCCTGAATGTCATTAGTCTCACCTGAATATCTCAGACCCAAGCCCCTAGTACCTTTCAGATACCGAAAAATTCTTTTTACCATTTTCCAATAACTTTCTTAGGATTTACTTGATGTCTGCTTATCGCATTGACTGCACCTGCAATGTCTGGTCTCGCCGCACCAGCCAAATACAAACGACTACCTACGGCCTCTCTATAAGGAATGTTTGCTTTTGTTTCTGTCCTTTCCACAGTCCCATTATCATATTCTGTTTCTCTTAATTTTCTCTCATTATTAGTTACTTGGGAAGTATTCATTGGTCTACGTTGTGGATGAGCTTTATCAAAGCCAAACCTACTTAATATCTTTTGAATATATTTTTCCTGATTTAATTTAATAATCTGATTTTCTCTGTCTCGCCTAATAGTCATACTCCAGAATTCCTTGGGTTCTTCCAGGACTGTCATTTCAAATTCGCTACATAAATTACTCTTTACTTCAGCCAATTTATCGTTATCATTACTCGCCAACAACATATCATCTACATAAAGTAGCAGAAGCAAGAACTTGTTTTCATCTCGCCAAGTGAATAAACAAGGTTCTAAATCCGAGTTCTACAGACCCATACTCAAAGATACTTCAGTGAACTTTACATTCCACCGTTTGGGGCTGATACGAAGACCATAAAGTGCTTTCTTCAATGTGCACATTTTTTCGCCTATCTTTGTCAGTATGATCAGTTCCTTCTGGAATTTCCATGTAAATTTCTTCATCTATCACACCATTAAGGAAAGCAGTTTTAATATCTAGTTGACACACCTCTAGATTGTATTTGTTGATAATTGATATAACTATTCTCACTAAAGGTAAACGAGCTACTGGAGCATAAGTTTCCCTTATTTCATAAATGTTCTTATCCTAGAAAACTCTGATTACTAGTCTCGCCTTGAATCTTATTTTTCCATTTGCCTCATTTTTACACTTAAAAACCCATTTTGAATCAATGACATTCAATGTTTTTCCATTCATTTACTTGACTTCTTTGTAAGGAGTTCAATTCTTCATCAACCGCATTTAACCAAGAATCTTTATTTTTACTATTTATAGCTTCTCGATAATTTGAGGGATCTTCATTTATGCTTGATAGAAGTGCATGATACACTTCATCCTCCTTTTGTGCTAAATCTGTCTCGCCTATATTACTGATAACACTAGTAAAGAAAACATTTCCTTTCCGTTCTCATCAATTTCCAACTCTGAAAAGCTATTATCATTTACTGTTTTATCTTTTATATCAACTGTCTTCACTTTCTTCGTATTGTTTGGTTCTGAAACTTCTTTCCTTTGTCTACCTCTTTTTGCCTTATATCTCTCCCTCCGGTTTTGAAGAATCCTCGGCCTCACCTCGATTCTTTTCGAACTCAACAAACCATTCATCTTTATTCTCCATTTCTCCATAGTCTGGGAAATCTTTGATGCCGTATCCCTTGTATTTATCCCCATACACTAATTTTTCATTGAATTTAACATGTCTACTTTCATAATATTTTCCTAGCTCTGGCTTTAAGAGTTGATACCCTGTTGGAGTATATCCAACTAAGACCATACCGAAACCTCGAGGTCCAAACTTTGGGCCAGCATTTCTAGCAATTTTTACATAACTTAGACTACCGAATCTTTTGATTTGATTAACAGCAAAGCTGTGATCAGGTGCGAATCTTTCTAAAGGAGGTATCATGTTGTTTGATTTATGTGCAGTCCTATTGTAAGCGTAAACTGCAGCAGTTAAGCCCACATCCCCATGCCCTTTGGCAGTTTTGAGTCAAACATATAACTTCTCACCTTTTTCTGGATAGTTTGATTAAATCTGTCAGCGACACCATTGTGTTCAGGTGTATCAGGGGAAGCTAACTGTAATTCCGCCCCTAGACCCTTAAGAACTTCAACTGTATGCCCGCCTGTATACTCTGATCCCTGATGTGATGTAAGGTAACACACCTTCGCGTCATAACCCAGTAAATTACGCGCACTTCTAATGAACATCTCAAGACAACGTCCTGTTTCACTTCCCGCTTTCATTGGATAGGCCATAGCGAATATTGAGAAGTCATCGATGAACACAGAAATAAATCTGTATCCCTTAGGATGAGAAATTGGAGTAATAGGCCTCATCACATCTGAGTGAACTATTTGCAATGGTGCTGTTGCTCGCCTGCACACCGATGGGAATGATAATTTATTGAATTTAGACGTTAAACACACCTCACAATCTCAAATGAATTCATCATTAAATTTTGCTGCATTTAATTCTTTATTATCTGGGAATTTCTTTTGTAATGCCTTGAGATAACTCGTTGAGGCATGTCCAAATCTACAATGCCACAACATGACATCCTGATTCTTCAAATAGCTTTTTTTATCAATTGAAAGTTTTCGAAAATCTTCTAACGAATCATCCCATGGGAATTCATCAACATCTTGCAATTTCCTGTCCTAAATGGTGTAATCAAAATTGGATTGTTCATAGGGAATTTTTTCTTTAGTCATTATTTTCTCTTTTATTAAGTTTCACTCCCTTTTTCATTATGTTTTTCTTCCTTTGCCTTTTCTTCAATTTTATTTTCTTCTTCATTACTCTTATCAATTTCGTCTGTTTTCTCACCTGTTTCATTCTGTAAAATTGCTGTGATACTTCTGGTAATATATCTTTTCACCTCATTCTCACCCCCAGTGACATCAGCAACATATGCTACTACTCGCCTGTTTATTTGCTTGAAAGAATTCTCACTAATAGAGTTTGACTTTGGGGTGCTGAAACGTATCAGACGCGCGAGTTAGTGGCTAGTCGTTTTAACGACCAAATAAGCGTAAAAAGCGGGTTGGAAAAGACGAAAGTTGGAAAAGAACGAAGATAAAGGTAAAAGGAGCGTGAGAGAGTTGAAGGGTGGAGTGAGAACACTTTATTAATCAGGGGATCGTTGAAAGAAAGACGGCGTGAGGTGATAGAGGTCAGGAGAATGGTTGGCAGTTAAGCGGTGTAGGGGGGGAAACGGCGCAAAAATGATGACTTCAGAGATGCAGATGGCGCTAAACAGGATAAAACACCCGGGAGAAATACGGAGAAGGAGAACAGGGCGGAGGAGCCATCTGGAGAAAAAAGAAGAGGTAGGAGAAAGAAAAACTCGGAGGGTAATGAAGAGGCACTGAGGGACAGGTCGATAACGCCCAGGACGAGTAGGCGGGGCACGAGGTCCAAATCGAGGATAAGGAAACTAGAGGATCTTTGGAGGAGTGATAAGGAAAAAGGGAATGATAAGACGAAGACAGTCTCGGGAGCAATTTTGGAAAAAGGTGGCGTGGACACAGGGAGTGTGGAAGCAGGTAATAGTGAAATGACAAAGAGAGTAGAGAGTACTGGGGAAGAGGAAGGATTCAAGGCTTCAAAAACCCTAGCGAGGACGCCGGAAATCAGTGCTAAAAGTACGGAGTCGAGAGGGTCATCAGGATTACCCGTGGAACAGGCAGGACAAGATGAGGAGGAAGAAGAGACAGAGGATAAGAGTGGGGAAGTTGACGCTGTTGCCCAGCATGAAAGCACACTGATGGAAAAAGAAGGACAGAGGGAAAGACAGGTAAGCAGCCTAGAGGATGCTCAGCCGACACTCTTGACGCTGGAAGAAACAGAAATATCAGAGTCACAGGAGGCAGAGGCAGGGAAGAAGAAAGTGGTGGACAACACAGAGAGTGTAACGGTTGAGGTTAAGGATGGGATCAATGATGGTAGTAGGGAACAGATAGAACAGCTCCAAGAAGATGGGACCGGGGACTATCGCGGAGGACTGCAGGGACAGATGGAGGAGTCGGAGGTTCAGAGAGGGAATGAGGTAAGACGTAGTGAAACTCCGTCATCGAGGGGCTCGATGGGCGCGATGGATATTGATAGTCTTGAAAAGTCGGTGAGGGATTGGGAAGAGAGGTAGAAAGGAGAATGGGAAGCCAGAATGGCGGACTTGGAACACCTGATCAGGAAGGAAATGAGAAAAGGAATTAGGAAGGACAAATGCGAGGGCTGTGAGAAAGAGGGAAGTAGAGAAGGAAACAATGACCTGGAGGGAAGAACAATTCGGAGAGATGCAGGAAAGAGTGAGGCAAGCGGAGGAAGAGATAGAGAACCCGGCTGGGCAAGTAAGGGAATGGAAGTGGATGGCGGATTCGTGGAGGCTGAAGGCGGAAGACCTTGAGCTGACAAACAGGAGAATACGAAGAGAGGATAGGCACGAAAGAGTGGAGAGGCACCCAACCCAAGTATCCCCTGGAATGACGCTTGGGAGTTCCCTAGAGGGGAGGATTCACTTGGACATAGAGCAGAAAGGTGTCAGAGGCGATGGGGGTCTCGAAAATCCGGAAGAGCAAAGAGGAAATGATACAGGTTTTCAGACTGATGGAGGAGGCGGAGGAAGTTCTGAAGGGGAGGGGGAGGTGTATGACTGGGCACAGAACGATGCAGGATACTGGGAGGATGAGTACGCGGACGAGGAGGATAGAGACGAAACCGCGGCGGAAATCCAAAATTGGGTAGCTGAGGACTGGGATGCGGAATAAAGAGAGAGAGAGAGGAGGCAGCAAAGTACTATAATCCTCCACCGAGAGTACTGGAAGAGGAGGAATGGCAGGCTGAAACAGAAGCAAAAAGGGCAAAAAGAAGGAACCTCATTATTGAGGAGCTGACGCTCATCACGAGAACAAAGAGTTTGGAGATGGAAAACTGGTTCTATGAGGCATTTGAAATGAAGACAAGAATAGAAATGATGGAGCGAAGGGAAGGGGAAGGATGGTTCGTAAGAGCTGGACCACAAGAAGAGGATACTGCTGGGTAGGGCGGAGTTGAGATGAAAGAGATGAGGGTGTACATCTACGATGATCTAACAGAAAGGCAGAAGGAGGTGCAGGAGTGGCTAGGGAGGGAGGCGAGAAACTGGAGGAAGAAGGAGAGGCAGGCCGAGACAGGATACGAAAGCCTTGCGGTAGATGGGGCTTGGACGAAGTGGGACGATAGAAGAGGAGAGCTGAGAGCATGGGATAGTGAGGGGAGGAGGGGAAGCACGGGGCCCTTTTAATGAGGACGCAGGCGATGGAGAGGAGGGAGCAGAAGAAGGGCTCAGGATAATGCACTGGAATGTGGAAAACGTCAGAAACATTGGAAATAATGAGGAGGAATGGAGACAAATGGATATAGTAATGTTTCAAAAAACTCATCTGGAGAAAAAGACAATGTGGAAAATGATAGAGAAGATGAATAAGCAATTCCAATGGTTCGGGAAAGAGGCAAAGAGAGTGAATAAACGAGGAACGACCAGTGGGGGCCACTTCCTGGGCATCAGCGGGTCGCTGGAGGCAGATTGGACTGTAGAGGAATGGGAATATCGGCTCGTGGTGAAGATTAAGAAGAAGGGCACTGAAGTGAGCTACAGAGTATTAAGCACATATGTTAATGATAGGAAAAATCTGAAGAAAGCTTTGAGACAAATGGATGAACTGGTGGAAGAATTGGAGGGGTCGAGTGAGAAACTGATCATCGCTGGTGATCTGAACGTGAGGATAGGAGAGCTGCAGGGGGTGGCGGAGTGTGGAATGGAACGAGAATCATACATAAGGAAAAGAAACTCGCAGGATAAGACAGTAAGGCCCGAAGAGGTAAGGTGAGTAGAATGGTGCGACGAAAGGGCATTGTTGATACAGAACGGAAGGGCCAACAAGGATGAGGAGGGGAGTCTAACGTTTATAGGGGAAGGGGCAGGGCTGGGAAGTGTATTAGACTATATAATAGTTAAAAGAGAGGGGGAGGAGGCCCCTAAGTGGTTCTGGGAAATGGTGGTAACGGAACAAGAAGGATCGGATCATCTCCCTGTTGTCTTCAGAGTGGAATAGGACAGGAAGACGGCTGAAAGTGGGGGCAGCAGCAGCAAACTAAGGTTGAGGTGGAAAGAAGCCCGGTTAGAGGAATTTAAAGAAAAGTGGAGCAAAGAATCGACGGAGAGAGGAGAGTTAGAGGAGGGGGTGAAGGACAGGTGGGAGAGGCTAGTAGAGGTAACAACCAAAGCAGCACACGATTCGAGGATGATTTCGGGGCGAAATCCATCGAGGAGAGCACACTGGAATAATGGGGAATACCAGAAAGGGAGGAGGGAGATGTTTCGGAATCTGAGAAGGTTCAGGAAGAAGCGGGATTGGGCTTCTAAACGGAAGTATAACGAGACCAAGAGAGTCTTGAGGAATATTAGGAATCGGCTGATTAAGGAATGGATAGAGGAGAAACAAAGGAGTATGGCAGCGAGTAGGACGATGGCGGACTGGTGGAAGGCAATGAACTGGTTCAGGAAGACAAGGAAAAAGGAGATAAATAGGATAACGGATGAGGAATGGCTAACTTATTTCAAAGGCTTACTGGAAGCGAAACAGGAGAAGCAAAAGGGACAAGCTGATGCAGTGGAGGGGAGGCGGGGTATACAGGAACCACTAGAGGGAAGATTGGACGAAGGAGGAGGGGAGGCTGCTGGAAATAACGAAGAGAACGCAGAAGAATCAGAGATGGATAAAGAGCCAACAGACTGGAAGATCCGAGGGGCAATAAATCAGTTGAAGCTGGGCAAAGCGGCAGGAGAAGATGGTATAATGGCGAGATTCTGGAGAAACTTACCGGCGGAGGGGGGAATGAATTAACTGAGATTATCAAAGATTTGTGGAGAAAAGAAGAAATGATAGATAGATGGAGACTAGCCACGATCTTCCCCATCCATAAAAGGGGAGACGTGACCTTGGCGGCTAATTATAGGGGAGTATCTCTTCTGGATATAGGATATAAAATTCTCGCGACAATTATGGCTAGCAGACTGTGGAGATGGCTGGGGGAAGAAGAGAAGTTGTCGGAAGCGCAGGCAGGATTCAGGAGGAGGAGAGACACCATGGAACAGGTATTTCTGCTAAATACCTTGATTCGGAGCAGACTAAAGAGGAAGGGAGGGAAGTTATATGTGCCGTTTGTGGATTTTAAGGCAGCTTTTGATAAAGTGGACCGGGGAAAGCTATGGAATAAAATGAAGAGATTGGGGATTAAAGGGAAATTCCTGAGGATGACCCAGAGGATCTACGAAGACACAAGGAACAGGGAGATAGCGGGAGAGCGGATAATATAGGAGTTCATAACTGGAAAGGGCGTGAGGCAGGGATGCCCGCTAAGCCCTATACTGTTCAATGTGTTTATTCAGGATATGGTGGAGGATTAGGGAAGAGAGGAGATGGTGGGGCAGCAATTGGGGCAGGGGCAGGGGTGAAAGTATACTCTCTATTGTATGCTGATGACGCGGCGCTGGTGGCAGAGGATGGGGCAGGGTTGGAAAGGATTCTGAGGACATTGGAGAGATGGGCGGACGAGAATTGGATGGAGGTGAGTGTGGAGAAAACAAAGGTCATGATCTTCAGGAATGGGGGGCAAAGGAGAGACAAGAGTTGGAAATACAAGGGGAAAGTAATAGGAGTAGTGAATGAGTTTAAGTATTTGGAGTTTTGGTTTACGACAAAGAATAAATACGGAAAACATGCAAGGAAGCTGGCTGGGAAGGCTCAGGCATTGGTGAACAAGGCTTGGGGGGCGATGACTAGGGGGAGACTGAAGAATTTGAGAAGGAGGCTTTATTTTATGGGGGTGACGGTGAAGGCGGCAGCATTATATGTAGTGGAGTAATGGGGATGGAAGAGGCAAGAAACAATTGAGAAGGTGGAGAAAAGATAAACGAAGGCTAGGATGGGACTGGCTAGGAATACGCCAGACTATGTATGGAGAATGGAGACAGGAGGACACCGCGTGGAGATAGAGGCGTTCAGACGGACAGCGGCCTTTCTGATCAAGCTGCGCAAGATGGACGAAAGTAGATAGGCAAGGAAGTGTTTGAGAGAGGAATTGAGGGGGATTATGAATGGGCAACCCTCCAGTTGGGGAAAGGATGTACAGGAGAGACTAAGAGCGTTGAGCGATGGCAAATTTGTGGAGAATCTATGGGCAGACGAAGAGGAGGAAGGAGAAAAGAGGCTGGCGGAAATGTTGGAGATATTGGAGGATCAGGAACGGCAGGTAGATTAGGAAAGGATACAGAGCTCTGCGTACTGCGTTTACTACAACGAAATTAAGGAAAATAATGATATGGCTGAATACTGGTCGAATACGAGTGTCTGAAGTTGAATCAGAAAGTAGCCTGGGCGAGATGGAGATGCGGGAATGTGCTCATAGGAGGGAAGAGAGGATTCGATAAAGATGAGTGCAGGGCTTGCGGACGGGAGAAGGAGACCCTAGGGCACGTGGTGGGATGTAAGATTTTGATGAAGAGGCTAGGCCCACAGGATGGGAAATGGTGGGAAGAGTGGAGAAAGAGGAGCAGCGAGTGGCAATGGAGAAGAAGAGCAATTGAGATGGTCAGGGAGCCCCCCACGAGAAGATCGTGTGAGAGGTTGGGGAGATTGGAGAAGGCGCTGAAGAAAGAGGAGAAGCAGCGGACGGACAGGCAGAGCGGAGAACATCAGGGTCTCAATTCGACGAAGTGATAAAGTGTGATAGGGAGGAAGTAATAAGATATGGTGGTAGGGATAAGAGGAGGGGAAACTCAATGGACCAAATAAGCTAACCAAATCTAAAAACACATGAATATATTAGTATTATTATTGTTATTATTATCAGTAAAGAATTTATGTAGCATGGAAGAGAATTGTGAGGCGGAAGCTGAATCTGATGTGAAGCAAAGAAGAAACTTTTGTAACATCAAAGGAAATAAATGAATTGAATTGAATTGAATTGAATTTGACTTTACTATTTCTAAATCGATTATCCAGTAAGGTTTTCTGTAAATTCCCGAGATGAAAAGTTCATTCGACAATCGATCAAATATATCAATTTTCTTGTCATCTAAGTAGATTGCTAATCCCATTTCGGCAAATTTTCCTAATGATAGCAGATTTGCTTTAAGAGCTTCTGCAAAAATAACTTCGTCAATTTCTAATAATTTACCACTCGCCAGTTAAATTTCTATTCTTCCTGCTCCCTCCGTTTTTAAGTCCGCTGACTCATTTTTATTCGCACACCTAATTACTCCACAATCTAATTCATTGGATGTTTTAAATATAATCCTGGAATTTGTTAAATGCTCGATTGCGCCTGAATCTGCCAGAAAATCTGTCAGAAACTTATTTCCATTTGTTTGTTAACTATCTACATAAATTGTTTCAGCACTTGATTCATCATAATTTTCTTTTTCCTTACCTTGATTGGAGTGATTTTTCTCTGTAGTTTTGTCGGAATTGGATTTCTTGTTTGATTTGTGAGATGACTTAAACCCTTGTTCGTTCCCGCCTCTTTTATAAGAGAAACCGACTCTTATCGAATCTTACTTGGACCATATGTTTCACCTCTCATTGATATTTTCGTTCCTCTATTGTTACCTCTATATTGATCTTGATAATTATTTCAATAATTATTTCTTGAATTGGAATTGTACCTTAGAGTCTGTTTAGAGTATCCTGAGCCTCTTGATGCATTGTCATTGAGGGGTACGTTTGGACAATCTCTCGCCTTGTGATTCCTAAACTGGTTGCACTTGTAGTACAAGTATCCTTTCCCTTTATTGGGACAGTCTGGTCCTTTGTGTCCATATGCCTGATAAGTAAAACACCTTGGATGCTTGTGCTGTACAAAATTAGGAGTTTTAATGTCAGAATCTGAGAGCTCACTATTCATAGTAGCTTCTTCGTCTAATATCGCAATTTTCAACTCGCCAAAAGTCAAGCCCACACCTATAGATTTCCTTGTTACTTTTTCAATGATTTTAATGTAGGGAAAAGCTTTTGTTACTGCATTGTAGAATGCATCTTTCTTTTCGCTTTCACTCAGACGAATGGTGTCAGGAGCATTTTCATAAGTTGCAATTTTCTCATCAAACATATCGTTAAACTCGCCAGCTGTCATTTTAACAGGATTGTATGTCATATTATAAAGATCTTGTCTCACCGAGTGTGAAGTTACATTATACTCAGCCATTTTCAATTCTTTCAATTTCTTATATTTCTTTTCTTATATTTCTTTTGGATCTTGCAATTTGACAACTTTAGGGTGATAACTTCTGTCCAAATGATTGATCAGAATTTCTCTAAATTTGTGCTTCTGTTCTGCAAGAGTTACCTCGTCCACAGTAACCAGAATGCTATCATCAATGATGTGTAAAAGTTTATTAGTTTCAATTTCTGACGATAAATAATCATAGAAATGTTCATACTTCATTTTACTGTCCATTTTGTAATCTTTTTTCAAACTCATTGCCTTGTTAAGCAATTCAATTTGTAACTTATTGGTTACCGCGCCAGCTAATTGACTCAAAGGATTTAGATTGTTTACTTGACTTGACTTTGTCTGATTAATTTCATTGATCTCTTTATTGACTATTGAACTAATTTGAATTTCTACATTTGTATGCTCATCTGACATCACTCCTCCATCTATTGTTTTCTCTTTGTTTGTTGTTATCTGGATTGATGATTCGATAGTATTGCGATAATTATTGAAGGCTCTTATCACTTCTCCAATTTTGTCATTGTGCTTTTTGTCCAAGGCACTCAACAGCTCCTGTACTTCCTTTTTGTCTTGTGCTCTCAGCCTCAGCATTCAGTCTCGTTAGGCTCAACTGATTCATCGTCTAGATTAGAATTTACCAATTTCAATTTAATATTTACTTTATTATCTGCTGTAATCTAGGGTTTCAGTTTGATTTGGTCAGTTTTGTCAACATCAATATTACCTGTGGTTTTCTCGCCTCTACTTATCTCGCCACCATTTAACTCGCCGCTATTCGTCTCGCCTCCAGTCAATTCGCTTGACTCGGACTCGCCTGTCCCTCGCATCTACATTTACCAAATCTTTATTGATCTCACTTGACCCATTCTCGATCACAGCTGTTATTGACACGTGACTCTTCGGACCGTAACCAGGTAGATACATTGGCTTTTCTTCAGCCAACAATGCAGCGTCTAACACAGTCAGACATTTTCATTGATCCTCTGAGAAATCTCTTTCACCTTATTTAACGTAAGAAACCGAAAAATTTAGGATTATTTGTATTTGGTTACATTTTTTATATTCAGGTCAAAATCCCAAACTCGACTTGTTAAACATAAACAGACCGAATTCAGAATGAATGTGCTCTTCAGAAAATCTAAACATAAGACCTTCTCCAAACACGTTCGAGTCTTTTTATGATTGCAAAATATTGATGTAAATATTTCTCAAGTAATTTGACTTCTTAATATTGCACGTTTCTAATGTGTATAGTATGCTCGCCTATTTACATATATGCCTGATGTCTCGCCTGTTACATATCCAGTTCCTTCGTCTGGAAGAACATATACTTTATCGTCTATTATTGCTAGGGAGACCACTTCTCCCTCATGGTTTCCTTCGATTTGATGTTGTCTAATTAGAAGTCTCCACACTTCATACAGAAATTCTTTATCAGCTGTAATTATTTATAAATATCTTCGTCTGAAGATAGCAATTTTAAAATTCAATTTTAACTAATTTGACCCATCAAATATTTAATTTGTTATTCTCGTCTATTAAATATTTCTAAATTCAATATTCTCACCAATTAAATATTTTGATTTGGATGCATCCTTAATTTGTAAATTTTAATTTTGCACTAGTGTCTATCGATTTTATTTTATTTCTTTACATTACGCTGGTGGACCCCGCACACACGCGGAACGTGGCCGAGACAGACAGAATCGTTGTTTTTCACACCAATTTTTATATTCACAACAATTTTCGTTTTTCTTTCTATTTCTTATTGTTCTCGCCTTGCTCGAGCAATGTGTGTGGAACTGAAGTCGTCCCTCTCTCTCAGACGCGCCCCGGTTACGCGCGTAACCCACCCGTTGCGTCTACTTGTTGAAGCCTGTTGAAACCCGGGCTCGCCTTCACTGCCGAGAAACTATTGTCACGGCGTCACTTGGCTTTCTTCTTTTGTTTTTCTCTAAATATGATTTTATTTCTGAGAAAAGATATTTCTTGCTTTTCAGTGATTTTTTTGTGAATTTAATGGGATTTCTTTATTAATTCTTTTCAATCTAAAAATCTCGATTTCAGGTCGGCGTCGTGGATAATTGATTTCCGACCGCCATTTTGATCCCTTCTATTTTTCGTTCTCACCAATTCACTTCACTTAATTAATGTATTTTTCAGTACTTACATTTTCTCTGAGTACTTTTCATTTTTCTTTCCGCCAGTCGTCACTCACCCAGCTCGCCTCGTTTTTTTCTCTTTCTGGATATCCCTTTGTATCAAGTGTGATCCACCCGGACACGTGCCCGACCGCCCGATAGCGTCCTTTTTGGAATTTCCGATTTATTGCTTTCAATCCTTTAATTTATGATAAATTTTAATTACGCGCAGTGGAAGCGTGCGGGGCCCACAACCTGAAGAGTTATTTAGGATTGAAATAATGATTAAACTCAGTTTTATTATCGTAAAAGTAATTAAGCTTTATTCAGAAATGTAATGCGACAACGGTCGAGGCACAAGTGGTGCATAGTACGAGTATATCTCATAGAGGCGCAACGGCGCCGTGGCGACAAAGTCAGTCACACTGTCGGTAATAAGGAGACTGGCGTAGGGCGCCACATTCAACGAGAATTTTCATTCGTCTTAAAAAGAAGAGAATATTGTCATTTGTCATATGTTTCAATCCAGGTATAGTCCTACTAACAAGAGAATGGTCGTGGCTAGGTACTCTCACTCTTGAATTAAGGTATGGCTCAGTATCCCCCATCACTCAAATGCAAGACCATTCTTTCTTATGTAGCAATATAGCTTGGAAGCGGGCCCTGGGAGACTTCGGCTGTATGACCTGAGAAGCCCACTGCATCGCTCCAGCGTCTGTTACCTGGCTAGAGACTCATAAAATCATTTGACTTTTCACCAACCTCCATAACGACGTACTGCCAGTGGGTCAAATTTTTATCCAAATTTTTGAATTGTTTATGCTCCCCGAAAATATAAGTTAGAAATTCAGGAAAAATTCACATGATCCCATCACACGGTGCGGAATCGTTTGCAAAAATTCGGAAATCAAAATATCTGTAACTTAAGACGTTCTGACTACGTAGTGTGGATCCTGTTCTGCCAATGGTGTTGTGTTCTGGTGTTGTTGGTTTCTGTTTATCTTCAGTTATAACACTGTTCTCAATTCGACGAATGTTGGGCTTATATGGCAAATGGTGGTCACTTCGCCGAGACATCCTGATTGGAAGATGAAAGATAGCAGGGATACTAATTTTCTCATTGGATGCGAATTGGCCACTTCGCATGGCGGAAGGGGAGGGAAAGCATTGGGTCAGAGTTTCGAGTCTGGCGCCGTAACTGAGGCCCTGCTGTGACAGATATATGGCATCATAAACCACGGGTTGAAAAGATGGGTGGAAAAACGACCGTAGAAACATAAATGAAACTGACGTGGTTGGCTTCCGGATGGATGCCGCGTTGAGTTTCAGCATTGCGCCGACGTTTCGCAAACATTGCAGTCTGCATCTTCAGGGCTATGAGCTCCGATTCTGAGCTCCGATATGTGGGGGCAGTCCTTATAT
>NW_021681097.1:86994-159051 GCF_001412515.2 Diachasma alloeum
CACCGCTGGTGTTCTTTGATCCGTGTACTGATCTTCCTCCCGGTTTCTCCAATGTACACTTTCCCGCATGAGCAAGGGATCTCGTACACTCCTGGTGTACTCAAGGCTGGTCTTGGATCCTTCGCGCTCGGCAGCATCTGTCCGATCTTCTTTGGGGGTTGGAAGATCGTTCGGATGTTATGTTTACCGAGTACTCTGCTGATGCGTTCTGTTGTGCCTCTCAGATAGGGGAGGAGGGCCATTTTAGGTCTTTCCTGGTTTTCCTCAGGAACAGTCTCCTCTTGGAGAGATGAGAGCTTGCTCTGTAGCTTTTGCTTGACCTTGAATCGGAGATTCTGTGTGTAACAGTCAATCTTAGACAAAAATATTCGAGAGTATCCATTACTTTCAAATCACAATAAATACAGAGTTTGAGCGGTTGAAACAAAACTTGATCATTAGGAATGTAAAAATAACAGCACAAAAAAATTTGTCAGGTTCAACTGCGCAAGTCTACTTTTAATGAATAGGCTGTGATTCTCGGTTAGATAAGAGACTTTCCAGGAGGCGTTTATTGGGTTGAAGGAGGGGTTAGTTGGCAGGAGGAGGAACCAGCCCATCTTTCAATATCCTAGTTTCTGAGAAATTGTTCATATCTGCTAAAAATCATAGACGTTTTTGAGACTAACAAAGAGTGATCCAGGTCGTTCGAAAGAAATTCATGATCGGTGATCTTACGAAAATTTCTAATTTGTGAGGCTCAATTAAATGTCTCATCGCAGCCAGGGGTACGGCTCAAATGGATAAGTCTACTAATGCAAATCTTCGGGAGAAAATTGCTTTGCTGTTTTAGGATTTTCAGGAACCAGTCCCGAGACAATTTCATAATTCTATAATTAATGTGAAGAAAGTTAGTCTCAAGCCTGAGTGCCCATCCTGGAGTACAGCTGGGGAGGGTAAGAACTTTTTTGGAAAAACCCTGCTGGACCTTCTCAAATTCTTCATTGTGTAGAACCCCCCAAGAAGGTACACCGTAAAGAAGGGTTGAAGTGACAAGAGCGTTATACAGGGTGGAAAAAATACTCCAGGCACTGGCATTCAGACTGCTGAGGCCCCTTAACGTAGCACTAGTCGCCATTTTAGCTTTCTCAATCGAATACCGAGCAGCTTCATTACAGAGACCATCCCAAGAGAGTGGAATGCCTAGATACAAGTATGTAAGTTCAGAGCCTTTGTACAGCTTAAATCTCGATGCAAGCTTTTTGATTCTACCAGACTTTTTAAACACCATTATTTTTGTTTTGGAGACATTAACAGCTAAACCATTCAGATCGCAATAATCAGCAAGCACTCTGAGCGCTCTTTGCCAGTTAATATGAGAGTCGGCGAGGATAGCTGTATCATCAGCGTATAATAGCATCAGTACATTAATAAAACCATCAATATTTAGACCAGAAATATTTCTCTAACGAAAGAAAGATTCGAAGTCTGAAATGTACAGGATGAATAACAGGGCGCTCAGAGTCTTACCTTGGAGTACACCTTCCGTTACATCAAATTTATGAGAGACTTGGGCATTACACTTAATTTGGATCTTAGCCTGGTCATAGAGAGATTTAACAATCATTATCCACTTAGAGCTAATTTTCATTCCATTCAGCTTGGCCCAGAGATGATTATGGGGCAGTCGAAAGCACGACGAAAATCTACGAAAATCGCATAAACCTCCCGCTTGGGGAGTTTAAGTTGTAGTTGTACAGCTGATGTAAGCGTAAAAATCGCCTCGGCGCGACCCCTGCCCGCTCTGAAGCCAAACTACGATTGAAGGAGAATGTTATTAACATCTATCCACTTCTCCAGTCTCTCTTTTAAAACAAATGTAAAGATCTTTGTAATATGGTTGGCGACGGCGATGCCACGATAATTGCCGGGATCTGAGCGATCGCCTTTTTTGTAAATCATTGTTAAAAGCACATTCACCCAAGCCTCTGAACACGATTCAGTTTTAATGACCGAGTTGAAAAGATCTAATAAAGTCTTCCGGCCACTGAAAGGGAGAGCCATATAAAACTCATTGGCAATTAAGTCTGAGCCAGTCGCTTTTTTACATTTTTATTTCTTAAAGATTAAGTCTGATTCATCAAAGGTAATCAATTTTTCAAGTTGCGGTACATAATTAAGTGTAGGAATGAAAAGAGGAAAATCTCGTTGCGGATAAATACTTGAATAGAAAAGATTCCAACTATCAATTGATACCGCACAGGTCTACAACACCTCCCCAACACAGTCCGCACAGGTCTGGTTTTAGCGGGGTCTGATCTTTTTCAAGACATTCCAGAAATTTTTCGAATCTTTTGAGTTGTTTAAAGCAAAAGTGAGCCCATTTTTAAATTGTTTCTTTTTAGATTTAAGGAGTGATTTGTAATCTTTGCGCACATTATGACAAGCAAGTTGAGTAGAAATACAATACCTATTTTGCTTGAAATCTCTGACAGACTGGGCTACTTCGGATTTTTTAAATCGGATCTCCGGGTCTTTGGCCCATATTGGAGTCAAGGTGTGAGGAGGATTAGGACAGGGGACAAAGAGAGACTGCAAAAAACCAGAGTGAGCAGCAGCATCAAGAATCGATTGTTGCAACATGTTGTTCAGCTGATCAGGGGAGTTACAGGATTGCCAGAGGGAAGAGCTAAGGGAGGCGTTTATAGAGCATTCGAAGACTGAGGAGGCTATCGGGTCTGCAGGATTCCATTTTGAGCGAGAAGTGATAGGGGCGGCGTGTTGGATGGTAGATGGCTTGGAAGGGTGAAGGGAGGGTGACGGCGCTTGCTGGGCAGGGTTACGAAGGGTAAATGTCACTGGGAAATGTTCTGAGAGAGGCATATTACGGTCAACTAATAGATCTGCTATAAGGTGGATGTGGAAGCTCTAACAAACACCAGGTCAATCACGCTGGAGCCAAGGTGACTAAGGAACGTCCAATTGATAGGTCTATCCTCGGGAACTCTACCATTTAAAAGAATAAAATTCCCAGTCATGAAATCCATAAGAATCGTGCCACGTGGGCATGCAAAGGAGTCAGAATTGACCGACGTTAGTAGTTAGTACACAGTCGGGGGAGACTTCCGGTCCCCCTTGCCCTCCTTTGTTTGTTATGATAGCCCAGCTGGTATGATATGAGAGAGATGCGTCGGTCACCTGTTCGGGGTGGGAGAAGGCCCACGGGTCTGCGGAGGATGAGTGGGAAGGGGGGAGAAGGGGGTAGTGGGTTGGAAAGGGGGTGGTGGGATGGAAATGGGGTGGAAAGGGGGTGGTGGGTTGGAAATGGGGTGGAAAGAGAGTGGTGGGTGGTTGAAATGATGATTATATTTTTATGATGAAGCAATAATTTATTTTTTGTAAATGGATTAAATTTATGATACATGTTGAGAAGTACAAATCAGTTATAGTGAGCTCCATGTTACCCACTGAATAGTTAGAGAATAAATGATGTACCCCCATTTGCGATTACTTTTTTTCAGGTTTTTTTCTCAGGTTAAGGAGTAGGGGAAAGGGTTCAAAGAAATAAACAATATTTCAAATTATGTATAAAAAATTTATTCACTTTTTTTCATTTCAGATACATTTTTTCAATTGTAATAATAATCTTTCGGATTCAATTTCAAAGTTTCGGAATTGAGAGACACTTTAATCTTTTCGATTACACGAGGTGATACAATGTGGGCCTTGAAATTAAAAAGTTCTCCAACAAACAAAGATGTAAAAGGATACGTTAGAAAACTGCGACGTACAATTTTATTACATGCGTAACACAAATCGCAATAATTTTTTAACAGATAATTTCCAATTTCTTCTTCGTCGGGTACACTCGTCTCGTATGAGGTTTTCATGAGATCTGTCCAGACAAAGTCGGCCGCCACGTCGATGAGGCAGTTGAGATAATCTTGAAAACGTAGACCGAGAAGAACATCTAAACATTCGTTAACCCACGACACTTTTTTCCAAATGTTTTTTACGGTCACAGCATGCATGACCAATTTGCATTCATTCTGAGTGAATATTACACACCGCTGAGTACGACTCGTACCGAAGCTCACAATCAGGTCACCACATTCGATGATACTGAAGCATCGATGTTCAGAACTTTGGTAATCAAAGTAGTCGAGAATATGCTCCAAGTTGTTTGTCAGTTTTTCCCATGTATCAAATGCCACAGTGATTCACCTGCGCAAATCATGGCCGTAGAGTTCCACGGATGGCACAATGGATGAATTTTCTCTCAGATCTATACCGACACTAAGCCTTTTCGTCATTGAATTATTCAATGCAAAATCACTGCAAAGCACAAGTGATTGCCCCGGCCATGAAATTTTTTTTTAATAATTAGCCATGGCTATTTCAGGGTAGATGAAAAACTGAATCTTCCGTACAGCTCCTCAACCCTTTTATACGTATGAATGAGTAGGAGGGGAAACATATGTATCTGAATGGCGGGGAGGAAAATTAAAATACGACGCGATTCGAGGGGCTGGCATAAATTGGGCCGTCATCGTGTTTTTCAGATGATATTTTCTCTGAATCCTTATTTTTTCCATCTTTTTTGTTGGAATAGACACAGCTATACACCACTTTCCAGAATACCCATACAACAGGGGTACGGAACAGGTAGCCAAGGAAACTGACGGCTAATAGAATCTCTCCGAAAATTGTCCAATACCACATTTTCTCTTGCCTTTGTTTTTCACGCTTTTGTTCACCAATATACTCTAGATTTTTTTGAATCTCGTCGAGAGTCGCATCATACGATAAGGCTCCGGTAATATTTGCACCCGTCACGACTCGTGGTATATCGGTTTGATTATAAGGTGTCCGAAAGGGTTCATTAGAGTGTCCGGGGGGGGAGCCGGAACTGATCGGCGACCCCCCTCAATGTTGATATTGTGAACGAGTGAAATTACCGCGAAGTATGGGCACTGTTGGCCCATTCTAAGGGGTCCCGCAGTGACAATTTCCATTTCCCATAAGAAATACACAGGGAAAAACTCAACTGAATGGTTGAACTTGACTGTCAGTACGAATTTGCGAGTTTTATCCTTGAAAATGATGGAAATTGTAAGTGTTACAGTCAATTGAGGTAAGAAAAATTTCATGTCATGATTTCAATGTTATTATAAAAAGTTATTAAAAATGAAAATATTAAATTCGATGGATTTGCGAGATGGAGTACTTGCGAAAACCTCAAAAAATTCAATTGACGTTTAAATGGATAGACAATAACGTGGACTCATGTTTCTACCTTTTACAGTCATTTTTTGATGTTTATAATAATTGTTCTTGATGAAAAAATGCTTGAAATCTCATTTTCTGAGTTGCAATAGTTCTCACAATAATTTCGTAGATTCAAATTTTTGTTTTCCAACTTTTTTGAGCATCCGAGCTCAAAAATTATGGATAAGATAATTTTTAAACATGTAAAACAAGCAGAGAAAAGCCTGATTTGGTTTTATTTGGTTAAAATTGATTGGAATGGAAGAACTGAATAGAATGATGTGAGAAACTGTCGTTTGATAAAGAATAAGGGCTTTTCATAATGATTCCAAACCTGTCAGCATCTTTCCGAACGAGGAGTGATAGGTGAAAGCAACGAAATAATCTAAGGCTTGTGATGGCTCAGTGGGTAGGACTATGGACTTTGAATCTGTTGACTCGGGTTCAAATCCCCGCCCCTCTGGACTGGCGAGGACTATTGGAAATATTCGCATATGCGCCGTGAATCCACACATTGCATGTTTATCGTTATTGAGGTAACATTCAAAATGAATAGAAAAATAACGTGAAGAAAGCCATGTGACTGAAATCGATTATTGCTCCATTAAATATGACTGGCGCTCGTCGTACGCGAATCCCCCTTCCTCACCGCCAAACTAACCCTCAGAATTCGATGAATAACAACTATTGAATCAATTAAACTAATATTACTGGATCGAATATACCGAACATTCGTTGGGTGGATAGGACAGAGAGAAACAAGCAAGATACTCTTGTCCTTTCCTCCCCCAATTTCAGTACTTTTTTCCCAGAATCAAAACAATGTAACAGTTCTGAGTTTTCTATAGCTATTTAATTGTGTGCCTACCTCAGTCTACTGTTCGCATCAATAGAGTACAGATCGTGATTACCACCTCATCTCTGCAATGGGGGGGTCGCGTGCAAAGAAAAATTCTAGTGAAATTTACTTAGTGGGGAGTGTTTTACAGAAAATTGATGGTCGTAGATTACCTACTAATTGTGAAGTGTTGAAACTGTTTTTTTATCATTATCAACAATCAAATAAAACAAAGCGTGACGAAGCACTGCAAGTTGCAGATGAAATCTCAATTTTCTGGGATCAATCAACGATTAAAACTTGTCGTCACAGAGATATTGCGGAGAAAATACTCAAATTACATGGAGAGTCGCAGAACTTACAAAAATGTGCAGCTCGCAAGAATTCAATTACACAGAAAATGAAAGAAGAAGAATTCCAGAAGAAGTTGAATGAATTATTCGATATCACTCATCACAGCTTGGGACCTCTGCCGAATACTATGCAAGATCAATTTCTGCAAGGCCAGCGCAGTAAAAATCGTCGTGGTTTCATCCCAAATGATCTCGTCAATGATGCTAAAAGGTGACTCAAACGCAATCAAATATCGTTAAAGACAGTGACGAATCGAATGGGGGTATTGCTGATTCTGGTGAGTGGAAAAATGGAATCATCCATATACAATGTTATAGAATTCGGTTCTATTCTAGTTAAATTTTGATCCGTTATCACAGCGTTTATTTGCACGATGGTTTTTTCGCGGTTTAAGATCTTGGTGAGACGGTCAGTGATTCTGGAGGATGGAACACTCCTGAAAATACTCGAGACTACTCAGGTAAATGTAATTCTCGGAAGAATCAGAATCGTGAATGAAAAAAGAAGGATTCTTTAGCGATTATCTTCTTCTGAGGTGCGGATGAAATTTTCAATGTTGAAGAAATGGATGAAGATGATGATGAGTCTGGTAATCTATCGTTATTTCTAAAAATCTTTCCGTCCACCGATATTCCAGAAAAAAAAATTAAAAATGATTATAATTTGCTTCAGTTTCATATCGAAGTTCAGTATCCACAAATATGTCAGTTAGCGATGATGATGATGATGATTCAGAGGGGGAGATTTCGGACTATTCAGAGGAACTTGAGAGCAATCCTTGGAGTGAAAAAATGAATATCATGACGCCGGTGCTTGTTGCAGTTCTTGACAGAACAAATACGTCCAGTCGTGACGGTTCCTACATATTCGCAGCTCTCCTGAGAAGTCTTGGCCTCGACATTCAGAATTACAGCATTAGTAAGACAGCAATCCATGAAAATCGTATAAAAATGCGAATAGAGATGGTGGCTGAGTTTAAAGAAAATGTGGAATTTCCTGACGACTTAGTGATACATTTCGATGGAAAGAACCTTGATGATGATGATGAAAAGAAGGGAAGTAGAAAAGTGGAAAGACTAGCAATTTTAGCATCAGGTTCTGATACTGAACAATTATTGGGTATCCCAACATTGGAAACGCCCACTGGAATTACCACAGCTATTGCTGTATTGGAGGCTCTGGACGAGTGGGGGATAACAGATCAAGTCAAGGGGCTATGTTTCGATACAACGAGTGTCAATACAGGTAATGAGATGAATTCAATACTAAAATGACTCGGAATTAATCTAGTCTGGGATTCCACTCGATAGGTCTTAAGAATGGAGCTTGCGCACTAATTGAGGAGAAATTAGGGCGAAGAATATTGGATTTGGCTTGTCGACATCACATCCCTGAAATCATGTTGAGGAAAGTCTTCGAAACCTGCTGGCCAGTAACCGTAGGCCCAAATGTGACTATTTTCGAGAATTTCAAACGAGAATGGCCCAAAATTGATACTTCAAAATTCAAAAACGATTTGGATGATCCTAAAATTGCTGGGAGAATAGGAAATAAACGACGTGAGATCCTGGAATTCATAAACAAACAGTTTCAGGTATATTGTCGGATTTTATCATTGTAACTGACGTTTCAATTGTAATCTTCATTCAATATGATTCAGTTCTTAGCGTAATCGACAGAAATTTTCTGTTAGAATATTCAATAGATCTCTATTTCCATTCTGATATCTGATTTTCTCTCTGTAAGCACCTTACTTTTTCCTTTTATAGATCGATTTTCTCTTCTATTTCTCTTGTTCAATTGTGTCAAACATTTCCAGCATTTTCAACCACGAGATGACTATCGGGAACTATTAGAATTAGGTTCTATATTTCTGGGTGCGGTACCACCGCGTGGAATAAATTTCAAAGTCCCTGGAGCAGCTCATCACGCACGGTGGTTGGCGAAAGCAATTTACAGTCTGAAAATTTTTATGTTCAAAGATCAATTTGAATTGGAAGCTTCAGAAGTTGAGGGATTGCGCGAAATATGTATTTTCATTATTCTTCATTACATAGAATATTGGTTTACTGCCCCCAGTGCCATTCAAGCTCCTCTTTCCGATTTAACACTGATTCAACGATTAGTAGAATATTCAAAGATCAATCCAAAATCTGCTAACGCGGCACTTTCGAAGGCTACGGGACAATTGTGGTATTTGTCAGAGAAATTGATCGCTCTGCGGTTTTTCGATGGATCAGTCTCAAGAGATGTTAAGATTAGAATGAGAGAAGCAATGAATATGAGAAAGAGTAAACGACAGAATTTGAAGAGAATCACTGTGAAAAAAAAAGATTGGAAATCATTCTTAGCAAAAGATTTAAGCGACTTTGTCACGAGCGAATCATTTCGTTTATTTGAGATATTTGAGATACCCACCGGTCTCTTGGCTAAAGATACCGATGAATGGTCATCTGATAGCGATTATCAACTCGGTCTGAGCAAATTAAGGAATTTGAAAGTGACTAATGATGTTGCTGAGAGAGGTGTTGCTCTCATACAAAAATTCAATAAATCTTTCACTAAGAATGAGGGACAAAAACAATGTTCACTTCAGATTAGTCAAAATCATCGAAAGGATCATCCGAATCCAAACAAAAATGAAGTTTACAAGATTGCAAAGAAGACAATAAGAAAATAATCATTTGTGAATCAAAATTTTCTGCTTCTCATAATTTTTTCTTTTCATTCGAGTCAGTTAGGGTGAACTGCCCATTTGCGGAACACGGCCAAAGAACGGAACAAATTTGATATTTTGGTTAAGTTTGTTCATGTACGACAATTCAATACGCATACAATATTTCAATCAAAAAGTTATTGGTCCGGCCATGACGTCATACTGAACATTTTGAGGTCAGAAGATTTTCATAATAAACACTTTGAGATGTTCCGTTTTTAGGACTAAATGTTCCATAAATGGGCAGTTCACCCTACCCGAATTAGAGTCGATTCACTCATCAAATCTCATTGAATTTAAGTTTCTGAAATGATTTGAAGCATATTTCTATCAAGAATTTTTTCCCGTCGAATTTGTTGTAAATAAAAACATGATTTAAAACTTATTTCTTGGTCTTCTTCTCTTTCAATACCTGTCTCCTAGGTGGACTACAATATTTCACGCTATCTTTATGGTTACTGTCACTTAAACTTAATGCCTTTTTCTTTTCCCAAGGACCGACTGATTCTGGTGAGTGAATCAGGCTTTCCTCTGCTTGTTTTACATGTTTAAAAATTATTTTATCCGTAATTTTTGAGCTCGGATGCTCAAAAAGTTTGGAAAACAAAAATTTGAATCTATGAAATTATTGTGAAAACTATTGCAACTCAGAAAATGAGATTTCATGCATTTTTTCATCAAGAACAATTGTTATAAACATCAGAAAATGACTGTAAAAGGTAGAAACATGAGTCCACGTCATTGTCTATCCATTTAAACGTCAATTGAATTTTTTGAGATTTTTACAACTACTCCATCTCGCAAATCCATCGAAGTTGATATTTTCATTGTTAATAAGTTTTTATAATAACATTGAAATCATGATGTTATGCCCCAAAAAGATGTATACAAATTCTCACTTTGATCCGGATAATATGATGACACGAAAGTGGCACGTATTATTCGAAACAAAACGTTGAGAAATGAATTAAGAAATAAAAACACACATCGTAATATTCGTACGTTAAATCCACGATATTCCGATGTGAGTGAGTAACCGGAGTGCAGCGTCAGCGGATTCCGCTCCGGCTACTGGCCTACTGTACGTTACACCTTGCAGGTGTGACAAAGACAGTGATCCGAATATACGAGGTGAATAAATACTCGTGAATTCGGATTCTCTGGGCCAGTAATACGACGACACTTTTATACTTATAACTTCTTTGTATTTATGTTCGCCTGATACCTTTCGTATCAGACCGAACTTTCAATTGTTAATTATAGTATTAAATAATCGTTTAAAATCAATCTCAATAAAGATTTATTAATTGCTAATTATCGCGAGTGATATTCCCTACAACTGAACCCATCCGCTCGGGTCCATAACAATGACATGAAATTTTTCTTACCTGAATTGTCTCTAACACTTACGATTTCCATCATTTTCAGGGATAAAACTCGCAAATTCGTACTGACAGTCAAGTTCAACCATTCAGTTGAGTTTTTCCCTGTGTATTTCTTATGGGAAATGGAAATTCTCACTGCGGGACCCCTTAGAATGGGCCGACAGTGCCCATACTTCGCGGTAATTTCACTCGTTCACAATATCAATATTGAGGGGGGTCGCCGATCAATTCCGGCTCCCCCCCGGACACTCTATGTTTCATACCCTGCAATTTGCGGGAGTATGTCCAAAATATTCAAACGAGCTGTAGGATTATATTGATACGCAGTTTCTGCTGCGATAACTTGGTAGCCCATAAATGATGCGTAGGATGTGTGTGCATGACAGCCATGTTTTACACGTAAAATTCCCGATCCAGAGATTGTCACTGATTTCTTTGAAGAGTCACCACTAAGTATTTGAACTTTTTGTTCTTCAGGCAGAGAATAACGCCAGGCCCTCATATTATGCAATTGCTTCCAGTATGGATTGAATGTTTTGCTAATTGTGATGTCACAGTCTTCAGACGGGTGATATTTATCACCAGTTTTCAAGGATATTTCACAAATAGGATGCATAGATGATTTGTAGAAAGGATAACTAGGTGCGCATATATGATAATTACGTGTCTGCGAACAGTGAGGGAGATCATCCTCATGAATGAGAGTATAAACGCATTTGTTCATGCGAAATGACTGAATAATCCGTCCGTGGCTGGATATACGCCGAACCTTTTTTATCTCCAAATATTTGAAGCGTTGGGAATGGATGCATCTCATATAAATAATGAACTTGTGGGTCCAAAACAGGTACATGTAGCACTAGTAACAGTTTTCCACCGTGATACCCAATGGACGTCTTGGAAATTTTCCCCAATTGTCCTGCACGCACTTCTTCCATAGAACGAGGAAATACACGTTCGTTATTATCATTATGACTCAAAAACTTATTCACAGCATCTTCCAGAATTCGAGGTGTTATGAGTCCAGGGTGTATGAATCCGAGTTTCGCAAAGTACATAGAGTGAATCACGGTCTGTAAATTATCGACATAGGTATCAATTGCCATTTCTTTATGGCGCATCCATTGCTCCAGATGATTAATGTATGTAATTTGATTCTCAGTATTTTGAAGTTTATTAACTTTAAGTACGATTCTGGCTAATAAAATATTATGACGAGTTGAACGGTTTTTAATAGTATCAATTTCATCATGAATACGATGAAACTCTGATTTCACTATATGTGTTTGATTAGCAACCAAAGTGGTCATACTCGTCTGAGTCTCGTACAGTTTATAAATTTCTTTATTGAAATATTATGCATCTTCCTCATTGAGAGTACCAAAGAGCGCACGGCTTATACCTCCGATAAAACCTAGAGGTACGCTTCGTTTCACAGTGGTTGTATCATCATCAGCTGGTTCAGGCTGGATGTCCATGAGAGATTCAATATGTTTCAGATATTTGTCCGCCACTTCGTACTTCGATTTTATGTAACTCGTATCAAGAATCGATACACAACGATCAGGTGTTTCATACTCCCAACATATCGTTTCATGAGATTTTACTGCATTCGGTGACAAGAAAGGTTTTTGAGATTACAAGTAATTCATATCAATGTATGTCACTAATCGCCATTCACCTTTAGAGAAAGGAATTTGATGCATTGGTTCATAATACGATCCTAATTTCGAGTCAATTACAGTTTTCGTAAAATTAACAATCTGCAAACTTCCAGGGGAGACTGTCAGTGTCATCAACAATGCCATGAATAGATACAACGCCGTTTGAATCTTTGTTTACTTTGTTCCAACTCACAAAAAAAATGAGACCGGAAAATAATTTCCGAGATGTGATCTCTATCACTCCCCGCAACTGAATGAGTAATGTATCATTGTCCGAAAATTATATATCAAATGAATACTCAAAGGGTTAACAAGATGGCCAATGTATCGTAGTGAATACCCCCACCACTGAGACACAGACAAGGGAGTCCCTGTAGACGAAAAAAAATAGTCGCACAGTTGGAAAAAACTAAATGGATCTCCAACAACTTTTATACTACCGTTCTCGTCAACCAGTAAAAGATATTCCGGAAATACATTTAAGAGAGTATCTCATTCAAAGCAGATATCGAGCATGTCTCGATACGGTGAACGGGGCTCCACATTTACATGAAAGAGATACCTGGCTACTTAGACTCGATAGTGAGAATGACCAAAAGATAATTACGCTTTTATTTCCACATGTGATTTGTGCACCCAAAACTGTCCCCCTCGGGGATAAAGAATATTTACAGCTTCAACCCCCGGCACTCGTGAGTATTACTGCAGTATCTTTATTGAACGATGGAAAAGTGAATACTGAAGATCCAAGAGAAATTGACATAGCAGTGAATATTATTGAGCAATGCCATGATATCATGTTGTTTGCAATTGATCTACGATGCAAAGACGTTTTGATGCAGACATGGGATCATGATGATGATGAAATGGATACTTACGGATTGTTCATTTTTCCATACGGTCATAAAACCTCGGGCAAACATTTTATAAAGGTAGATATATTATATCCCGATAATCCCAAAAACATGCTGTTTGAACCGGCACATATTTTTCTCTCAGCCCGGGAAATAACTAATGTTTTAATCAATTCTAAAATAATATAGGATCACAGACAGTGATCCCCTACTTCCTTACCCCCACGCCTGAATCTCAAACACGTGGACTCACATGCCTTGAAAAAAAAAGTGTTACTCAGTTCGAAAAGCGAGATGGATCTGCTCCAATTTCTGTATCATCATTCTTATTACCCACTGAAGGACGATTTGAAAGTACGTCATAGATCTACTATTGAATTCGTTCATCATGTCTGTACTGCTGAAAATCCTGAAAATGTGCTCCCCAAAATGTCTCTGAAACATCAAGCCCCTGACGAGCATCGCGATAACATGTCTTTTAACACATGCACCTTTGGACAAAGAGGATCAAACGGAATACAAGTTTGCAGAAAACATAATCAAACATTGTCGTAAAATACTATTTTTCGTCGTGGATATGAGAGACAAAGTTATGCTGACTGACTGGTGGGATCCTACTGAATTGCTATAGGCCTCTAGGTGTATAAGGTCATATAAATAAGGGAAGAGATTTAATTATTGGCGATTCAGCAATACGTGAAAGAAAATTAATAGTGTCGTTATACACTTCATAAATCCAAACACGTTTTTTTCCAGCCAGTCAAATAGCCACGGTCTGCTTCAATGGCCAACGTCTGGAGTACTGGAGGGGGAGAGATAAGACAATGCGAATGGTAGGGGTGCTTTGGGTCCTTAGCGAAGAGGCTGGGGTTAAGTGTACGTTTGTATCTACGACAAGCTACCCTTATAAACGAAAAAAATGGATTACGAAATTGTGGTGAATAAATTTTACGATGATGACTCGGAGGACATTATTTTTATTGCGGTGAATAACTATGAGAAGGAAAGTGTTGCACCAGTGGTGATTGAGAAAAGTGAAGAAATGGGAGAATTGGAGAACGCTTTGGATGGATTTTATAGTGACAGTAGTGATGACATCATGTTCATCGAAGTGTTGGACGACTACGAGTCCAAAAGTGGAGACAACGCAACATCGGAGGTTATTTCTATCGATAGCGATAAAAATATCGTGATATCTGGTGTCGTACAGGAAGTGTTTCACCTGGGGGACCCTGCACAGGAAATAGTTGTGCTTTCGGCTGAGAAGCTTGATGCTGCTGAAGCTGCAGCGAAAAAGCGACTTCTGGAGGACTCGGAAGAGGAGAATAATTCTCCGCCACAGGCAGGACCTTCCAAAGCAAAGAGATCACTGCTCGCTGAATTGGAGCGGGAGGTGAAGGATCTCGAAGATGATTTAGACGCAGAAGCTGAACGTGTGGAGCGAAAAGAATAATTAGGTAAAAACATTTTCTCTCTGTTTCCAAGTGACATGTTGATTCGTATACAAAATCACTTCAATTAATTTTTTTTCGATGTTTTTTTCTTTTTACAGAGAATTTAAAGAGATTTTATTCTTGTGCATCGCACCCTGTTTTCTCCCAGCTCAGTGAGCAGGCACTCCAAGATATTGCGGAGATTGACCAGCGGGAGTACTCATCGCATGAGGAGGATGAAAACCCTCAGTGGGAAGGGCAATCTTTATTTTGCTGTGGGATGCAAGTGCATTATTATCAGCAAATATGCAGAAAATGTGGCACTGATTACACCGGTGATGAGTGGGAGGATCGAGATTAAAATTATACATGTAAGTATTCTGTTTTTCAATAATTTTATTCGATTTGTGCCAATTTGTATTCAACGTGCCTTTTGTTTTTTGTTACAGGAGATCATCAAACTGGAGGCGTCGGAGGTATTTTATCAATTAGAAGAAGTTGTCATTTCATGTAATTTCTTAGGAATCATGTAGAAACTCAAATTGTATTCTTTAGAAAAAATTCGAACCTAGTTTGTGAGTTGAAAATAATTTGTACGTCAGATTTAGTTTTCTTGAGAATGTAAATATGAAAATTTAATTTGAACCATGCTTTATTTATTTGAAAATCCCTACCACATGTAAAAATTCTCCATAATGAGTTGTTGAACAACAAAAAATTGTATTTTTTCAATCGAGTTCCTTCAACTCAAAAAAATTCTATTTCAATTTTGCGCCGAGAGTTTTAATATTCAAATCACTTTGATCACTACTTACCTATGGATTCATATCACCTCCGTTACCCCTCCTTGTAACATGAAATAGACTTAATCAAATAATCAAGTAAGGGAGTTTGACCCTCTTGACCCTCGTAATCATCTCTTTTTCAAATCAAAATTTTTTCTTTCAATGACAATTTTTGCTGAGAATTTTAATGTTCAAATAATTTTGATCATCACTTTTTCAAATGTAAATTTCTTCTTTGAGTTAAAAATTTTTGTTTTTCAACAATAACAATTAAGCGTCGTTATTCACATGATGTATTCTGTTTTCAATTTCTATTCCACAAGAAGAAAAAACGTTCAGAAATATTTTCCGTTTGAGTCTCGAGATATAGATTTTGCTCCATATTTATTAGTTTTTCAAGTATAAACAGCCTCGTTCGAGATAAGCCGCCAACTCGTGTACCCCATTTCTTACGAGCCCTTATGGCAATCCTTCGTTTCGACACATGCCGTATATTTACGTTATTTTTCCGCTGACTACCTTCTTGTATCACACGACCTTCATCCTAACATTGTTTTCGACGGTTTTTCCAATTGTTTTTCCTCCATATTTAATCATCTCCCTATTGGTCTGTAAAATAAAGGCTCTGGGTGTTTGTGGTTCAGTTCTTTTCTTTACGAGATCATAATTATCCCAGTAATCATGGAGGGTGGATACGTGAATAACGATGAATTTCTCGATGAACTCATCACAAACGCGTTTGAACAAATGTTCCCGCCGGCGGAAAATGTTCTCGATAATCCACGTGACGAAGATTTTAATGATACAAGTGATGAAGTTTTTAATAACCTGAGTGATGAAATCCTGAACCCTTTTTTGCATAAAATATTTGCACGGGGTCATGAGGATTTGGTGACAATCCCTGGGAATATTGTGGAGCAAGAGTTGAATAATCATTCAACACATAATGAACCCTTGCACTTCGTGAATCGTTCTTCAACATCCGGTCAAGTGCAAATTGGTGGTGGTAGTGTTGAACCATTAACTTTTGTTCGTCAGACACATACCAGAAATAATTTTTCTGGTATGGATTCATACACCGACGACTTCCGGATAAATCCTGTGCTCGATAATACCTCTCCTGTAGAATGGATGGAAAGAGCGTTCCGAGAATTATTCTCTTGAATACAAAATCGTGTCACACACAGAACCGATAGAGTGATTTTCAAGTTCACCGCTACGGGTATGGAGAAACCTCCTTATTACAATGTGAAAAATGGTTTTTCTATTGACGATCTGTGGGCCCACGTCGATGCTGTGTGTCAAAGTGCTCATGCTTATAACGCTGTTGATGATTCATTTACCCTCGAATATTCAATTTTAAAAACATTGAGAGTTGCGTGTGCTCCGGAAGAAGGTGATTTTCGTGAACACCGTCGTGATGGTACATTAATAATTAAAAATATTGACAATTTGTGCCTCCCTCGTTCTCTTGTGGTTGCTTTGTATGAAGCCAAAGAAAACAAACATCAGGAAAGGACAGCTGAAGAAAGGAAATTATGGGATAAAGTTTGAAGAACGGTGTAACGAGAAAGTGAAAAAAAAATATGTCTTCGACTTCAAAAAAGAACTCGAACGTTACTGTGTGCAGGATGCTGTTATTCTGCGACGTCCTGCAATGCTCTTTCACCCTTTTATATTGAAAGTTGGAAATATTTGCCCCTTTTCTAGATGTGTCACAATTGCGTTAACGTGCATGCAAATTTTCCAAGTAAATTATCTTAAAGACGATCACATAGGTGTGATTCCAAGGAATGGCTATAGAATGGCTGAGTCACAATCTCGTGTTGCCATTGAGTGGCTAATGTGGTTGGAAAAATCACAAAATATACGTATTCAACACGCTGGTAGAGAGAGAGAGTATGTATTAAATAAAATCAAGTTGGATGGGTATCGTATAGATGATAACGGACAGCAATATGCTTATCAATTTCACGGTTGCTACTGGCATGGTTGTTTTAAATGTTTCCAATTCAATAGAGAAGAAGCTCGTCGAGATGGTATGTCATTAACTGATCGTTATTGGAACACACAAATGCGTAATATTGAGATTCAGTGCTATGATGTAGAGTTAATTGAAATGTGGGAGTGCGATTTCGTAACCGAGAAGAAGAATAATTCAGCATTGAGAAAGTATGTCGATTCTATTGACGTTCAAGTGTTTACCCCATTGAATCCTCGTGATGCCTTCTTTGGGGGGCGTACAGGTAACACCGTGACCCACTACGAGGTTCAGCAGGGAGAACAAATACATTATGAGGATGTATGCTCGTTGTATCCCTACGTTTTAAAGACGGGTAGTTTCCCGGTGGGACATCCTGAAATTTATTTATGGGATAGAATTGATCAAATCTGCCCGAATAATGATATTACAAATGTTGAGGGTCTTATCAAATGCCGTGTGTTAGCTCCGCAGACATTATTCCGTGCAGTATTACCTGTTCGCGCCCATGAGAAATTGTTTTTCCCTCTATGTCGAATGTGTTTGGAAAATCAAATCGAAACTGATTGTCCTCATGCGTTAGTATCCGAGCGAGAATTTTTAGGCACTTGGACGTCAATTGAGCTCAAATTAGCCGTCGAAAAAGGATATAAAATTTTATTCATTAGCGAAATTTGGAAATACAAAACTGTCAAAGATGATCCACTCACAGGTGAAGAGGGGCTTTTCACACAATATATTAATACTTTTTTTAAAAATCAAACAAGAGTCCTCGGGTTGGCCCTCCGAATGTATTGATGAAGCATCGAAAGCTCGATACATTGAGGAATACGAGAGCGTTGAGAAAGTACGATTAGATCCTACAAAAATCGAAAAGAATCCAGGTTTACGTGCTGTTGCAAAATTATGTTTAAATTGCTTGTGGGGAAAATTCGCTCAACGCGATAATTTGACACAGACTTCAATAGTTCAGAGCCCTGAAGAGTGGAATAAGATTGTGGTCAACCCCGACAATGAAATAAAAGCGATCATCCCTATGGGGTGGTATTGCACAACAACATTGCTTAGTTGGAAAAATATACACGACTCAGAGGTAGTTTCACCTAAAACTAATATCGTTATTGCAGCGTTCACAACAGCTCATGCGCGCAAAAAACTATACTCGTATCTGGATGAGAAAAAAGGAAACGTTTTATATTTTGATACGGACTCTGTCATATACAAGAGTAACAGCACGGATAGACTGACACTAGGGAATTTCTTAGGTGATTTAACCGACGAATTAGAATGTTATGGTGCAGGCAGTTACATAAAATCATTTGTTTCTGGGGGTCCAAAATTCTATTCTTACATCGTAGAAAAACCGGATGATAGCACTGTTGAATGTTGCAAAATGAAAGGAGTCCGTTTGGATGTTGAAAATAGGAAAAAAATCAATTTTCAGTCCATACGAGAACTTCTAGAAGGAACTAAAGATCCCTTTGGCATAGAGTTTCGTAGTATTCGAAGAACAAAAGAACACGAAGTTGTGACGCGCGGGGAGAGTAAAATTATCCGCGCCACAGGTCCCAAACGGCGCTTCGATACTCCCACCACAACGCTTCCTTATGGATACTTGAAAAGACGTCGAATAAATGACTGACGCTGTCATTACTTGTTGAATCTTTTTGGTGTGTTGAACATGGAGAACAAAAAATCAGTTTTCAACCAAATTATTGGAGAAAAGAGTTCTCAAGATTGGGAAATAAATGTAAGACTCAAACGTCTACAAAAAAATATTTTTGAGTTGAAAGAATGGTTGCGTGAGAAAGAACANATGTAAGACTCAAACGTCTACAAACAAATATTTTTGAGTTGAAAGAATGGTTGCGTGAGAAAGAACACGTAAAGAATGGAAAAAATATGCGATTATTGTATACAATAGAAAAATAATTAGGAATATTATCACGAGAAGTGTACGCCTTAGAAAAATGTTTAGAATTAAGAAAGCATGTAGTCGCAATTTGTAATAATTTTGGAACAATTCATATTCGACGAGAGAAAAATTTTTTGTAAATAAATTGATTTTTATGTAACGCTGTCTTCTTTTTCTTATACTATGAAAACCCTGTTCCTATCCCCATAATTTCAGAAGTCAAAATGGACGTGAGGTGGAAACATCCTTTTACGGCAATGATCTGTGGTCCTTCAGGATGCGGCAAAACGGTTTTTGTTAAACGTTTTATCAAAGAAATTGATCAAATGTGTGACGTCAAGTTTTCGAAAATAATTTTTTATTATGCCGAATGGCAGCCGGGGTACTCAGAGTACGATAAAAAAATTGTAGTTTCGCGAGGGTTTACCAGGGGCTGGAGATTTCAATGATAACACGGCTAAACTTGTGATACTCGACGATCTAATGCGTGGGTCTTCGAAATCATCAGTTGTCGATCTTTTTACTAAAGGAAGTCATCATAAAAATTTGAGCGTGATTCTGATATCACAAAATATATTTCACCAAGGTAAAGGACAGAGTGATATATCTTTAAATACAGGTTACATCGTGGCTTTTAAAAACCCTCGTGACCGTGCACAGATATCCCACTTGGCTAGACAGGTAGTTCCCGAGAATCCCAGGTTTGTACAAGAGGCTTCTTTCGATGCTTCGTCACGACCTCATGGTTATTTGCTCATCGACCTGAAGCAGTCTAGACCTGAAAATTGTCGTTTCCGTACTTGCGTATTTCTTTCTGACCGAAATCATTATGTTTACATTCCATGTAAGCAGAATGATATAAATAATGGTAGTTGGTCGACAAATGTATCAGTTGCACGAGTCTAATGGCGAAAGAAAGACGTGCCATGAGGAATCCAGCTTGACATCCCTTTGGTATTAAAAATTCAGCATTATTGCAAGCACTAGTTTACGCGTCTCCCAAGCAACGAAAGGCCATAATACAACACGCTGATAAGGCCCTCGTACGGATTATTTGTGAATGCTCATTAAATATTTTGAAAGGTAATATTCCTTTGAAGAAGTCTCAAAAAAGTTCTTTGAAGAAATATAAGTCGATTTTATGAAAATTAATTGATAAGAAAAAGAAAAACAGTTTAGAAAAGAAGAAAAAAATTATAAATCAAAAAGGAGGTTCATTATTACCACTTCTTCTAGCTTCTATTATTACAGCCCTTGTATTTAAAAATATTTGAGTATGGAACATGCAAGGAAAATGGTATTACTTCCTGAAAATACAGTTAATCGGTATGCCTCGATGACCCCTAGTACCGATATTTCAAAATCCCTGGGTAATGGAAACTCGCTATTGCCGTCTGTTCAAACCCCCGGTGATCCTGTGAGCAGACTTGAGAGTAAATTGTTCAATATATTGAATAGTAAGGGTCCGAAGGATGATCGTGCAAGGTGGAGTAAATTCTATGAAATTTTTACAAGGTTTCTATTCCACATAAATAGCAATAGAGAGGAAAACGAACCAACCGGTGAAGCAAAGCCCATAGAGGTGGAAAAGAAAATAACCTCTGTAGATATACATGAAACCGTTAGTTATTCTGATGAAGCTATTGTTAGTTCAGTACCGAAGACATACCAAAGCAAAGCCGATCGGTTATTAAAATATATAAAAAAGACAGATGTTTTCAAAAGACTCAGTTGCAACGAATAAGGTGAGGTAACCATTGACGACAAAGAAGTACCAGGCTCTAGCATCATCGACCTGTTGAATGATGCTTTGAGGATGCGAAAAACGTTCAATCCAGTGGGAAGACCTGAATTTATGCGCTTCTGTCAAACTATCAATCCTCCGCGTGATTTTGTTACTAATAAATTATATTGGAACCCTTTATATAACCTCTCACGTCAACCTGCACCACAACGCGAAACGAGAAGAGCTAGTTCAACGCCTGTGAAAAGTGTACGAAGATAATTGTATGCATTTCCTGCAGACGATCAGTCTGATGAAGAATCATATCGTCTAGAAGGGAAAGAAGGATATAAGCGAAATGCTTGTAAACCTCCGAAACGTCTAGAAAGGTTACGATGAGAAAACATGTAGACACCGCACTTGCCGGAGATTATTTTGAGCCATCGAACCCTGTCTCATATTCTGGTGCACGTAGTATTTTAGCCAAGTATAAAAGAAAATTTTCAGAAAAAGAAATAAACGATTGGCTGAATGCTCAAGACACTTATACTCTTCATAAACCAGTCAGATACAAATTCCCTCGAATGCATTATAATGTGTCGAATATTGATCAAGTATGGGAAGCTGATCTTGTCGATTTACGCTCGCTAAAATCATAAAACGACAATATTTTATATTTACTCGTTGTTATCGATGTGCTCAGTAAATATGCTTGGGTGGAGCCGATTCGGAATAAATCAGCTAATGAAGTATTGGAAGGTTTTAAACGTATATTCAAACGTAGCAATAATCGTATACCTCTTTACATTCAAACCGATCATGGAAAAGAATTTGTGGGTAGTGTCGTACAGAAATTGCTATCTGAGAATAATATACAGTTTAGGGTGTCGCGTAATCCCGATATAAAAGCAGCAGTGGTTGAACGATTCAATCGCACCTTGAAAGAACGTATGTGACGATATTTTACTTATAAAAAAACATACAAGTATTTGGATATTTTACAAAAAATTGATCATGCATATAATCACACGATTCATTCGGCTACAAAGATGATGCCTGTATCTGTAACTAGTGCCAACGACGAGGAGGCTTGGGATAACATTCAGAAATGTTATAAAACTGTCAAACCCCGTAAACGGACCTTTATGTGTAAGGTGGGGGATTGTGTCCGAATCAGTAAAGCTAAGGCAGCCTTTCGGAAAGGTTACGAGGGAAATTGGACAGAAGAACTATTTCAAATAAGAAAAATTTATGTGCGTCAAAATATTCCTATTTACGAATTAAAAGATTTAGCTGGTAGAGATATTTACGGATTCTTTTATGAACGTCAATGAACTTTGCTAAATATAAATATAGATAAAGAACAGTTTGAAATTGAACGTATAATACATATTCGTGGAAAAGGGAGAAATAAGAAAGTTTCAGTCAAGTGAAAAGGTTATCCAGATTCATTCAATAGTTCGGAACCTGCGGCTAACATTGTCAATTTAATATGAGTGAATCAGATTTTTATATCACGTTATCAAGTGATATATCAAATAAGCGATTATAGTTCTGAAGAATATTATCCTGGTAACACGGTTTCACATTTCACGACATATTTACCAAGAAATATTACATTGCAAGGAGAATGGAGAGTAGTGCTTTCTGAAATTCATTTCCCAAACAGTTTTTATCATTTGAGTGAAAAAGATGCGTAAATTTTTTTCATGCAAAATTCCAATGAAGCAAAATCATTTCAATGTGACATACCTCACGGTGTTTTACCTGATCTAGACACTCTCGTTCGTAATATTAATAGTAATGCATTGTTAGCGAAACATTTCCAACTCACTTATGATAAATCGACAAATTTTATTATGATCAAACGTGTATGTAGATCTGAACAATGTATAAAATATGTACACAAACTTATGCTCAATGAAAAATTATCAGAAATATTGGGTTTCGACTTTGTATGGTCAGGACTCAAATTTCCCTATTTATCGTTTAAAGTGGGCAAGTACCCGGCTAGCCTGGAACGAGGTTTGCCTGATAAACTTTTCATTTACATAGATATCTGCAATTCTCATATAGTTGGGACTGCGAGAGCACCGCTGTTGAGGATTGTCAATTGTTCTTACGGATCGAATTTTTATACAACTTTTACCCCATTTTATTTTCCACTATTACATACTTCATTCCAAAGTATTGAAATAGATATAAGGGGTAAAAATATGCGTTTGATACCATGCATGTATGGGCCACTACACGTGACACTTCATTTCAAGAGAGTAGAATAAAATTGTAAAAATCGCTCAATTCATTACGTATTATAATAATCAAGTGGGGGGCGGTAGCTCAGGAGAAGGCTATGTTCAGGGAACATTTCATAATTCTCAGAGAGGTTATGGCGTCGGAGCATTTCTTGGTGGGTTATATAGACAAATTTATCCATTAATTGGTAGATCTATCCGACTTATTGGTAAAGAAATGTTGTCTGTCGGAGTCAATGTATTGGGATATGTCCTCACGAGGAATATTGATTTGAAAAAATTATTGGAACCCCCTCTCACGGAATCGGGGCACAGACTCAAAAGAAAAGCTATGGATACTATCGAAGATATGATGAGTAATCCAGAAAAATATAAAACGAAGCGTAAACGTCGAAGCAGTCAGAAAGGTGCCGGACGCCACAGAGTGCGTACCAAGAGAGGAAAGGCTACAAAGAAAAAGAGGAAAACTAAAATAGTGAAAAAAAGAAGAAGCCTGTGAAGAAAAGGAAAACCAAGACTAAATCTAAAAAACGTGACGTTTACGATATTTTTAATTCATCATAATGTCTCTTCTACATAGTCATTCGGGCGAGTGCGCGAAATCTTAATTGGATTTATTCAAAATATCACCAACTCAAACCGCAATCGAGGAATCACATTGGACCTATTATAATCCTATGGCTGCCTTGATAGACAATTCTCCTATCGAATTTCAAGTACCAGGTCATGGCGAGGAATACATCGATCTTGCACATACCATATTGAAAGTAAAACTCAAAGTTATTAAACCTGATGGGACTTTTGCTGATAATGTCCCGGTTTGACCGGCTGATAATTTGCTGCACTCATTATTCAGCCAGATTGATGTACTTTTCAATCAAAAACCTGTCTCGCCATCGAATAATACTTATCCCTATCGTGCATATTTGGAAACTCTATTCAATTATGGGAGTGATCCCAGGAATACACATCTCGCGTTGAGTTTATTCTACGGTGACAATCCGGGTACTATGGAGGAGGTTCCAGTGACCGGGAAAAATATAGTTCTCAATTCTAGAGCAAATCTTATTGCTAATGGTGGAACTTTGGAAATGATAAGGCATTTGCATTACGATTCCTTCAATCAAGAAAAATTCTTATTGAATGGTGTGGAGATGAAATTGACTCTCAACCGCTCGAAAGATGCATTTTGCCTAATGGATTCATCAGCAGAAGCAAATTATAAAATACATATAATGGAGGCATCTTTATTCCTACGAAGAGTAAAACTAAGCCCTGGAGTTTTATTGGCCCATGCCAAAGCACTCACAAAAACTATCGCTAAATATCCGTTGACTCGGGTGGGTGTTAAAAGTTTCATTCTCAGCAGTGGGATTCATAGCAATACTATTGATAACGTTGTTCTTGGGGCTCTACCAAAACGAGTGATTCTTGGATTCGTGGACAACCGAGGCTTCACTGGGTTGAGGAAACATAACCCTTTCAACTTTCAGACATTTAATTTGAATTATTTATGTCTTTACGTTGATGGGAAACAAGTGCCTGGGAAACCACTGCAACCCTCTTTTGGGAGTCCTTTATGCGATGCTGAAGCATATCAAACATTATTCTCGGGAACTGGAATTCATTTTGGTGATCATGGTCATGGTGTTACGCGTTTGGGCTTTTCCCCAGGATATACATTATTTGCTTTCGATTTGATTCCTGATCTGTCTGTCAATTGCTCCTCTCATTGGAACTTGGTGAAAAATGGGAGTCTGTGGCTTGAAGTGAGGTTCAAAGAACCTTTGCCATGCACTGCGAATTGCATCGTTTATACAGAGTACGATAATATATTGGAAATTGACCCTACAAGACAAATCATCGTGGACTATAGCACTTAGAAAAACATGGAGGGGGTAACAGGTGCGAGGATGAGTGAGGGAACGAAAGGGTGATCAATTTTAGTTTAACTCCCAGCTAGTTAATATGACTGAAGAACTCGTGGTTGACATACAGGCCTTCATTGGTCCTCTCGAAGAGTTTTTACCTTAAGAAGTATCAATATTACCGGTTGATCATCCATATAGTGATTCATGGGTTATTGGACCACCATGTCGTTTTTCAGATTTGAATTGCGAAATCAGAAGACAAAATAACTGGTTATCCCGACATAATCATCGTTTAAGTTGGGATGACGGAGAAGTACCGGCATACAGTGTCCCTTTGCTATTGAGCCGAGCTACAGCCAACGCATCTGTTGTTTATGTGAGAGGGGAAGAGAAACGTGCATATCTGTCAAAGATTATATCTGCACCAGTTGTGAATTTGAAGATCTACTGTCCACCCAATGGTGGACAGTAGATCTTCAAATTGAAACGATTACAAGGGCCACGTCAACTGTGTCTTTTTCACGGAATTGTCACCTGTGAATTGTTCACGTGTGCTCTTCAGAACGTTCATAAACAGAAAGCCTGGATACTCAAAGAACGAAAAGAAAAGGGCAAGGTGAACTTTGATTGGTTCACATATAATAAAATTTCACGACGAGATTTACAAAAACTTCGAAAAGTAGTGGATTACGATTCAAGCTCTGAATCTGAATCTGAATATGAAAGTGAAGGGATTGACGAAGTTGACGTTCTCCTGAACAGATCGAAACATTGGAAACTACTCCAATCCGAGAATCGCACGTATGAATACACCTCAGCTATTAGAAATATTGCCGTACACCGATGTCTCGACTGGAGAGGTTTACGCGGCGGATCAAATTCCAAGGATTTGGCCGAGACCTTGCACAATCATCGCCAACACCGATGACCATACCCAACCAGGCACCCATTGGGTCGCCGTCTACATCAACCTGAGAGGAGAAGGGGTCTATTTCGACAGTTTCGGACGACCTCCTACAGACCAACGATTTACAGATTTACTGCGAAGAAATTGCCGATTGTATAAATTCAATAATAAACCACTGCAAGATTTTTCTTCTACTTTGTGCGGACATTATTGTATCTGTATGTTACACTGGCTTTGTAATGCTAATTCGCTACGAACGTTCCAAAGGCTATTCAGTGCCGATACGAAACGGAACGATAATATTATATTAACTATGTTCAAAAATATTGTTGAGAAAAATAAGAATAAATATCGCAAGAATAAAAAATCATTTACCATGTTATCCGGTAGTGGTAGAATTAAGCATCAAATTTGTACTTCTCAACATGTATCATAAATTTAATCCATTTTTTTTGAATAAATTATTGGTTCATCATAAAAATATTCTCATCATTTCAACCACCCACCACCCCCTTTCCACCCCACCGTCCCCTTTCCATCCTAGCTTTCCACCCCATTTCCATCCCACCACCCCCTTTCCAAACCACCACCCCCTTTCCAGCCCACTATCCCCTCCCTCCTTCCCACTCATCTTCCGCAGACCCGTGGGCCTTCCCCCACCCCGAACAGGTGGCCGACGCATCNTGAATAAATTATTGGTTCATCATAAAAATATTCTCATCATTTCAACCACCCACCACCCCCTTTCCACCCCACCGTCCCCTTTCCATCCTAGCTTTCCACCCCATTTCCATCCCACCACCCCCTTTCCAAACCACCACCCCCTTTCCAGCCCACTATCCCCTCCCTCCTTCCCACTCATCTTCCGCAGACCCGTGGGCCTTCCCCCACCCCGAACAGGTGGCCGACGCATCTCTCTCATATCATACCAGCTGAGCTATCATAACAAACAAAGGGGGGCAAGGGGGACAGGAAGTCTCCCCCGACTGTGTACTAACTACTGACGTTGGAAAACAGACAGAATCTTCTAGCAGATCAGGAGGAAGAGTGTCACAGCTGCCAACACGGGCGTTAAAATCACCTCCAATTATTATGAAATCATTATCAAACGCTAGCTCAAGTTTATCCAGAAGTTTTTGCAGTCTCTAGCGATGACGCAGGCTTGGAGAAGATACCAAGACCTTCACTGGAACGGCCAGTCTCTTGTGGCTTGGAGGCATCTCGCCAATGACAGGAGAGATCTCGAAGCATGGATGGTACGTTGAAAGGTGGAGAAGGAAGCCAGGACTCTGTGATGCAGAAGATCTTGGAATCATCAGCAGGAACCTCACTTAATATTAAGTTGTCGAAGCCATTTACATTCCAGAAAACTCTCTCCATCTCGCTGAGGTACACTAGTTTTTTAGCAGCAATCGGGTCGTTGAATTTACAAAGCTGGTTGGAGCAGCTCTGGGAGTTGAGGCGGTGGATGGAATCAGCTCTTGCAACGAGTCATTCCAACGGAAGACAGCATTGTCAATTATCAATCGATTTGGGGTAAATTTGACTTGCTTACCATCAGCTCTAGCCGACTTGGTTTTTCCCTGATTTCCTTGGCAATCAAACTCTCATAAGTCGTGAGGTCTCTGTCAATGTAGATTGAGAGAAACAGAGGATTATTTGCAAGGTCATTTTTACCTTTGAGAATTTTGGACTTTACATCGAGGGAGTTGAGTTGAACGATCAAGGTATTTGTAGATCTACCCTGGAATGGGATAAATCGAACATTTGAACACACCAAGTTGACAACACTTGAACACCATCATCCATGTTGAAGGCACCAGAGCAGAGATTGTTCACATCACGTTCAGCTAGGTCAGCAGTAGTGTGGAGACCACGAATCACCAGGTTAAAATTCTTTCCTTCTTCAGCATCCCAATTTTCCTCTAGAGCCCGTTGATGACATTCACAAGCTGTTCAGGAGCATCTAGTGGGTGTTTCCCAGATTCGAGGTGGGCAAATTTGTTGATGACATGGTTCTTGAAGTCATCAAGTTGTGATTGAATTCTTGACAGATCGGTGAAAACCCTGGTGTCGAGATTCTGACAAGTTTTCCTAATCTCATTTTTGAACAAAGACAGATCGTTTTTCATGCTGGTGGTGGCGTCAATGGAAGACTGGAGAGAAATAAGCCTATTAAACTAGCTCTTGGAGTTGTCTTCTATGCGTGACAGTCTCGCTTCTAAACTAGCGGACGACGCGTCCTGGATCCCAACTAGGGACAGCATCTGGGGTAAATCAGTCTCAGTGGGCAGAAGCGAAAGATTATTCACCTACGACGAATGGCTGAGAGAAGCATAAAACTCGGCTTCTGGGCTATCTGCTGAGGATGAGCGCGGGTATGTCGGTGGAATCTTTCGCTTGCTTGGAGAAAGGAACTCAACTTTGCATTGCTTAGCCAGCGTGGCTCTGCGATATGGCGAAGAATTCCTCTTACGTTTGGCAGATGTGAATAGGCTCGATGAGGCAGAGGGCAGGCTGGTAACAGCAACTAAATCACTGATGATGAATCGGGGAACAACTTTGTCGGCAACAGGCTCACAGTTATCGACAACAGGTTCAGCAGAGTTCACAGGTATATTCATCGAGCCATCTGAACGGCTCAGCATGCAGTGAGTGAGACATAACCTCTTTGTTAGCGCAGATTTTAGAAACCAAAGTGCTTGTACATAAGGCCCAATCAAAACGTTGATTAATGTCTCAAACTATCCAAAGCACTTCGAACTATACTTTCGAAAACTTTTGGCAATGCATAGGAAAATTTACACAAAAATAACACTCAAAAGGAGAAGCAGTGGCAGCTCTACGCCTGTACTCGAAAAATCGTCATGAGCGCTCCCCTGAAAACAGAATATTTAGGGTGCGCTTTAATTAAATATTTATAAAATAATAAAAAAAGGAGAAAGAAGGGAAAAATCGTAAAAAAACACAAAATAAATTATAAAAAATGTTTCATCATAATGAGGATCTCCGAGAGTAACGGTATTAATCTCAGGTAAAAATGGGAAAATGTAAAAAAAAACAACGATTGTTTTTGCTTCCGAATGAAAGCTTTGTAATCGCTGGATTTTATGATTCTCGAATTTTGCTTGGAAATGATTGAAAATGTTATGAAACGTCAAGATATGATATTTCTACAAAATGTCTGCCGGTATCCATGTACGTACGTGCGGATTTCCATTCAAATTTTTATAAATCACGACAATAAAAGCGGTAAAGTCATATATAAACATCTGGAATTTCATCTCAAAATAGGTATTAGTTAGGCGCAACCTTTGAGCATAATTTCAGCCTGATCGGTCAATTGGTCCTTGAAATATAGCCATTTATCGAAAAATCGTTTTTGCTAAATGTCTCGAGAACGACCCAACTTATTTGATTTTTTTCTAAAAATACCCGTTACTAAAATATCTATCGATTTCAATCAATATGTATGTAGCTTTTTTGCCCACGTCATTAGTTATGGTCATTTTGTTTTTTTTCGCGAAAATCATGCGTTGCACGATAACGTGAGAAATAATCGATATAGGAAGTTTAAATTTGGTAGGTATTGGGTCTTATGATGACAAGGGGTGGAATTGTATATGGGCATAATTGGATGATTAGTTCCGGAGATAGTTCACTTTGTGTAAAACTATTTTATTCAATATCTTAAAAACTACTCAACCAATTTTAATTTTTTCCCAAACTACTCGTCACGTTGTCTGCTATCTAGTTAAATCAAAATATGGGTACCTCTGCATTTAAAGTTTTTGCGATATTACGAATTTCATGTTTTTTTTCTTGAAATTCGCTTGTGAGTACTGTATCACGGTCAAATGTCGGGAGAAACATTTGAAACTTTGGATGTTAGTTGGTATTATCAAGTCGCACTTTTGTGTAAAATTTTAACTTGATTGGTGCAATGGTGCCGGAGAGATAGCGATTTGTTATAATTTTTTTATTCAATTCATATACTTCATAACATTCATATAATTCATAGTGTAATCCCAGGATCACACTCGCACAAATAAAATCACACCATTCGGAAGTATACTACCACTGGAATTGGTAGAAATAAAAGACAAAAATTAGAAGACAACCGATCGCATGCAAATATCCATTTTTTTTCTTTCTTAGAAACGAAGAAGAATAAAAAACCAAAGTAATTTGGGAATATGGGGAAGGGAGTGGAAACTGAGGGATGAAGGCAAGATGAATGCTCCCATACATTAGCGTATGTCTTTCGTTGTATTAATTAATCCAAGGAATTGATTTAAAATAATGGAGGGTAAACGCATAGTTCTGTGATAAGTAAAATGTAGCGCATAGAAAAAACCAGAAAAAGGTGAAAAATGCAAGAACTACAATAAAAGTGATGAAGAAAAAAGGGGAAATTTAAATTCTAATGCGCGACATTGGATTTAAAAATAGGGTAAATCAAAGGAACTTATATCAGGTCATTTTTATATATGTGGTATATCATATCATACCATATCATGTTATAGAAAAACAAAATAAAAAATTCGATGAATTTGCTCAATCGTACTTGAGACTTGCTAAATTTAATAAAAGTGATTTGAAATGAAATTAAAAAATGAAATGAAATTGAGATGAGAAATAGGAGTGTTGTGAGTCCCCCAACTGATGAGATGGCGTATTGCCTTGGGGGCCAACCGACCGATTAAAAGAGTTGTTTTGTAGTTCACAAAATTCTCTGCAGAAATGTCTCTTGGCATTTTGTCGAAAAATTCGTCATTTCCGACATGATCCCATAATTAATGAAGATTTTGGATCTTATCCAATCCTATCATCAATTCACTGCTGAATAAACTTTTCCAATAATCTTTAGGTCCAGATGCTTGAAAATAAAAAACAAATGGAAAGATAAGGAATTATCAGCTGGACGATTTGCTTTGATCAGAAATTATAATTATAATCAATTAATAAAATAAAGGGATTAAAAAAAAGAAGAAAAAAATCGCTTCCGCCGGGACTCGAACTTGGAATCCCTGAGTTATCAATCCGGCGCCGTACCCACTCCGCCAGCGTGCCATTTTTAAAAATAGTCACTTGTTTTGTCAAATTATGGTTTATTAATATTACTAACGATTATGATTTCCATTGTTTGTCAATTAATTCATCAATTTCATCAATGATATTTATTTTATCATACTTTTCTGAGAACCATCGGGTACGGTCAATCTTGTACTGATCATAGTACATATAGTCATAGTCGTAGTTATTTAGTCATTTATTCAAAAGCTGCCGAAAAGGAGATTAAAAAAGGTACGGCTATCATCTATTCTGATGAGGGTACTCAGTGTATCTGTTGAAGATTTTTTATTTTATGTATTGATTTAACAAATTGTTTTTCCTTATTTTATGTCATTTTGTAATGATTTTTGGAGCAATGGATTCATCTCGGTGATAAGTGGTTTTAGGGCAAAGTTTCAAATGAGCTGTTTTGTAGGATATTTAAAAAGCTACACGAAAGGGCGTTTGACATCTTCTAAAACCTCACGTTTATGGGACAATTGCATACGAAATTGAAACGTCATATTTGACAGTTCACGTTTTGCTGAAGATCGAATTTTTTCCGTCGGATAATTCCGAATTTGTCAAAAGACCTTTTTTGTAGTTGAAAAAATTCCCCGCGAAAAATGCCTTTTGACATTTCGTCCTAAAATAAATCCTTTACGATGTGACGAGGTTGAACCCTCGTCTAGTAGAAACAAGTACAAATGAACCCGGAGATCTATTAGCAAAATAAATTAACCCAATGGTAACCTAATAACGGATGCGTTGGAAAGTCTCACCTTCCTCCCTCCTATTAATTAGTCATTGAATAAAATTGTACACCACAAAATGGTTACTGAGCTGAAATCAACCCACAACGTGAGAAGAACGTCCAACAATCCGGAGGAAGAACGTCCTCGTTAGTGGGAAGCTTTTTCGTGTTACGAGGTATCTCGAGGGGCACGTTTGAAGTAAAAGAATCTGGAGAATTCCGGAAGAAGCGATATATCACCTGAAAGATAGTTAACAGGTGAAAATACCGGAACAATGTAAACAAACGTCACTGGAATAACTCACACTGGATAAAGGTGGCAGTTGAGGGTTAGGTTTGCCATGATTGAGTGACACACGATTGGAAAAGTACCCGAAGGAAGTATAATTGGCCTAAATCCACCCGGAGAAAAATAAGCACTAACTGAGGTCCTGCTCACTGTTGCAGGTTATGTGGATTCGGAGTGATCAAAGGATGTGTGGATAACCCGGACTTCTGCCGAGTTGACGTAGTGAGGCCGATAACCGGGGCCTCTGACGAGTTAACCCAACTCATTAATCGTTCTTAACCCTGATATTGACAGCGCTGTGGTCAAATAGCCAACCAGTCCGGACTCAGAAGCTGAATATAGGTGAACTAATTATTGTGATGACCGTGACAGCGCTGAGGATCAAGATAAACCACCAATCACCTTGACATTTACATAACTGATTAACCCCGAGAGATATGAAGTGACACGTTGGCGCTTTCCCATTAGCTGGGACAATTGGAGCAGAAGAACACGCTACAACCCGGACCTGGACAACGCAATTCCAGCCATCTTCATCACTTTGGACCGTACGGCACCCCTGTTAGGAACACAGTGGTAACCACTATAAAATCAATTAGAATAAGTATTAATAGAGAGAGTGATTAAAGTGCGAGTTTTCTCCTACGAGATAGGACAGTAGGCCTGGATATTCCGTTCGGCAAGGAGAAATTGGCGCTAAAACCCAGAGCGAGCGATTTAAGACGAAATTCTGCGATTTTGAACAGGCGAGCGAAGCACGTATCTTTATTAGAGTGTCCGGGGGGGAGCCGGAATTGATCGGCGATCCCCCTCAATGTTGATATTGTAAACGAGTGAAATTACCGCGAAGTATGGGCACTGTCGGCCCATTCTAAGGGGTCCCGCAGTGACAATTTCCATTTCCCATAAGAAATACACAGGGAAAAACTCAACTGAATGGTTGAACTTGACTGTCAGTGCGAATTTGCGAGTTTTATCCCTGAAAATGATGGAAATTGTAAGTGTTAGAGTCAATTGAGGTAAGAAAAATTTCATGTCATGATCTCAATGTTATTATAAAGAGTAATTAACACTGAAAATATCAACTTCGATGGATTTGCGAGATGGAGTACTTGTAAAAATCTCAAAAAATTCAATTGACGTTTAAATGGATAGACAATGACGTGGACTCATGTTTCTACCTTTTACAGTCATTTTCTGATGTTTATAACAATTGTTCTTGATGAAAAAATGCATGAAATCTCATTTTCTGAGTTGCAATAGTTTTCACAATAATTTCATAGATTCAAATTTTTGTTTTCCAAACTTTTTGAGCATCCGAGCTCAAAAATTACGGATAAAATAATTTTTAAACATGTAAAACAAGCAGAGGAAAGCCTGATTCACTCACCAGAATCAGTCGGTCCTTGGGAAAAGAAAAAGGCATTAAGTTTAAGTGACAGTAACCATAAAGATAGCGTGAAATATTGTAGTCCACCTAGGAGACAGGTGTTGAAAGAGAAGAAGACCAAGAAATAAGTTTTAAATCATGTTTTTATTTACAACAAATTCGACGGGAAAAAATTCTTGATAGAAATATGCTTCAAATCATTTCAGAAACTTAAATTCAATGAGATTTGATGAGTGAATCGACTCTAATTCGGGTAGGGTGAACTGCCCATTTATGGAACATTTAGTCCTAAAAACGGAACATCTCAAAGTGTTTATTATGGAAATCTTCTGACCTCAAAATGTTCAGTATGACGTCATGGCCGGACCAATAACTTTTTGATTGAAATATTGTATGCGTATTGAATTGTCGTACATGAACAAACTTAACCAAAATATCAAATTTGTTCCGTTCTTTGGCCGTGTTCCGCAAATGGGCAGTTCACCCTAACTGACTCGAATGAAAAGAAAAAATTATGAGAAGCAGAAAATTTTGATTCACAAATGATTATTTTCTTATTGTCTTCTTTGCAATCTTGTAAACTTCATTTTTGTTTGGATTCGGATGATCCTTTCGATGATTTTGACTAATCTGAAGTGAACATTGTTTTTGTCCCTCATTCTTAGTGAAAGATTTATTGAATTTTTGTATGAGAGCAACACCTCTCTCAGCAACATCATTAGTCACTTTCAAATTCCTTAATTTGCTCAGACCGAGTTGATAATCGCTATCAGATGACCATTCATCGGTATCTTTAGCCAAGAGACCGGTGGGTATCTCAAATATCTCAAATAAACGAAATGATTCGCTCGTGACAAAGTCGCTTAAATCTTTTGCTAAGAATGATTTCCAATCTTTTTTTTTCACAGTGATTCTCTTCAAATTCTGTCGTTTACTCTTTCTCATATTCATTGCTTCTCTCATTCTAATCTTAACATCTCTTGAGACTGATCCATCGAAAAACCGCAGAGCGATCAATTTCTCTGACAAATACCACAATTGTCCCGTAGCCTTCGAAAGTGCCGCGTTAGCAGATTTTGGATTGATCTTTGAATATTCTACTAATCGTTGAATCAGTGTTAAATCGGAAAGAGGAGCTTGAATGGCACTGGGGGCAGTAAACCAATATTCTATGTAATGAAGAATAATGAAAATACATATTTCGCGCAATCCCTCAACTTCTGAAGCTTCCAATTCAAATTGATCTTTGAACATAAAAATTTTCAGACTGTAAATTGCTTTCGCCAACCACCGTGCGTGATGAGCTGCTCCAGGGACTTTGAAATTTATTCCACGCGGTGGTACCGCACCCAGAAATATAGAACCTAATTCTAATAGTTCCCGATAGTCATCTCGTGGTTGAAAATGCTGGAAATGTTTGACACAATTGAACAAGAGAAATAGAAGAGAAAATCGATCTATAAAAGGAAAAAGTAAGGTGCTTACAGAGAGAAAATCAGATATCAGAATTGAAATAGAGATCTATTGAATATTCTAACAGAAAATTTCTGTCGATTACGCTAAGAACTGAATCATATTGAATGAAGATTACAATTGAAACGTCAGTTACAATGATAAAATCCGACAATATACCTGAAACTGTTTGTTTATGAATTCCAGGATCTCACGTCGTTTATTTCCTATTCTCCCAGCAATTTTAGGATCATCCAAATCGTTTTTGAATTTTGAAGTATCAATTTTGGGCCATTCTCGTTTGAAATTCTCGAAAATAGTCACATTTGGGCCTACGGTTACTAGCCAGCAGGTTTCGAAGACTTTCCTCAACATGATTTCAGGGATGTGATGTCGACAAGCCAAATCCAATATTCTTCGCCCTAATTTCTCCTCAATTAGTGCGCAAGCTCCATTCTTAAGACCTATCGAGTGGAATCCCAGACTAGATTAATTCCGAGTCATTTTAGTATTGAATTCATCTCATTACCTGTATTGACACTCGTTGTATCGAAACATAGCCCCTTGACTTGATCTGTTATCCCCCACTCGTCCAGAGCCTCCAATACAGCAATAGCTGTGGCAATTCCAGTGGGCGTTTCCAATGTTGGGATACCCAATAATTGTTCAGTATCAGAACCTGATGCTAAAATTGCTAGTCTTTCCACTTTTCTACTTCCCTTCTTTTCATCATCATCATCAAGGTTCTTTCCATCGAAATGTATCACTAAGTCGTCAGGAAATTCCACATTTTCTTTAAACTCAGCCACCATCTCTATTCGCATTTTTATACGATTTTCATGGATTGCTGTCTTACTAATGCTGTAATTCTGAATGTCGAGGCCAAGACTTCTCAGGAGAGCTGCGAATATGTAGGAACCGTCACGACTGGACGTATTTGTTCTGTCAAGAACTGCAACAAGCACCGGCGTCATGATATTCATTTTTTCACTCCAAGGATTGCTCTCAAGTTCCTCTGAATAGTCCGAAATCTCCCCCTCTGAATCATCATCATCATCATCGCTAACTGACATATTTGTGGATACTGAACTTCGATATGAAACTGAAGCAAATTATAATCATTTTTAATTTTTTTTTCTGGAATATCGGTGGACGGAAAGATTTTTAGAAATAACGATAGATTACCAGACTCATCATCATCTTCATCCATTTCTTCAACATTGAAAATTTCATCCGCACCTCAGAAGAAGATAATCGCTAAAGAATCCTTCTTTTTTCATTCACGATTCTGATTCTTCCGAGAATTACATTTACCTGAGTAGTCTCGAGTATTTTCAGGAGTGTTCCATCCTCCAGAATCACTGACCGTCTCACCAAGATCTTAAACCGCGAAAAAACCATCGTGCAAATAAACGCTGTGATAACGGATCAAAATTTAACTAGAATAGAACCGAATTCTATAACATTGTATATGGATGATTCCATTTTTCCACTCACCAGAATCAGCAATACCCCCATTCGATTCGTCACTGTCTTTAACGATATTTGATTGCGTTTGAGTCACACTTTCAGCATCATTGACGAGATCATTTGGGATGAAACCACGACGATTTTTACTGCGCTGGCCTTGCAGAAATTGATCTTGCATAGTATTCGGCAGAGGTCCCAAGCTGTGATGAGTGATATCGAATAATTCATTCAACTTCTTCTGGAATTCTTCTTCTTTCATTTTCTGTGTAATTGAATTCTTGCGAGCTGCACATTTTTGTAAGTTCTGCGACTCTCCATGTAATTTGAGTATTTTCTCCGCAATATCTCTGTGACGACAAGTTTTAATCGTTGATTGATCCCAGAAAATTGAGATTTCATCTGCAACTTGCAGTGCTTCGTCACGCTTTGTTTTATTTGATTGTTGATAATGATAAAAAAACAGTTTCAACACTTCACAATTAGTAGGTAATCTACGACCATCAATTTTCTGTAAAACACTCCCCACTAAGTAAATTTCACTAGAATTTTTCTTTGCACGCGACCCCCCCATTGCAGAGATGAGGTGGTAATCACGATCTGTACTCTATTGATGCGAACAGTAGACTGAGGTAGGCACACAATTAAATAGCTATAGAAAACTCAGAACTGTTACATTGTTTTGATTCTGGGAAAAAAGTACTGAAATTGGGGGAGGAAAGGACAAGAGTATCTTGCTTGTTTCTCTCTGTCCTATCCACCCAACGAATGTTCGGTATATTCGATCCAGTAATATTAGTTTAATTGATTCAATAGTTGTTATTCATCGAATTCTGAGGGTTAGTTTGGCGGTGGGGAAGGGGGATTCGCGTACGACGAGCGCCAGTCATATTTAATGGAGCAATAATCGATTTCAGTCACATGCCTTTCTTCACGTTATTTTTCTATTCATTTTGAATGTTACCTCAATAACGATAAACATGCAATGTGTGGATTCACGGCGCATATGCGAATATTTCCAATAGTCCTCGCCAGTCCAGAGGGGCGGGGATTTGAACCCGAGTCAACAGATTCAAAGTCCATCGTCCTACCCACTGAGCCATCACAAGCCTTAGATTATTTCGTTGCTTTCACCTATCACTCCTCGTTCGGAAAGATGCTGACAGGTTTGGAATCATTATGAAAAGCCCTTATTCTTTATCAAACGACAGTTTCTCACATCATTCCATTCAGTTCTTCCATTCCAATCAATTTTAACCAAATAAAACCAAATCAGGCTTTCCTCTGCTTGTTTTACATGTTTAAAAATTATCTTATCCATAATTTTTTAGCTCGGATGCTCAAAAAAGTTGGAAAACAAAAATTTGAATCTACGAAATTATTGTGAAAACTATTGCAACTCAGAAAATGAGATTTCAGGCATTTTTTCATCACGAACAATTGTTATAAACATCAAAAAATGACTGTAAAAGGTAGAAACATGAGTCCACGTTATTGTCTATCCATTTAAACGTCAATTGAATTTGTTGAGGTTTTTACAAGTACTCCATCTCGAAAATCCATCGAATTTAATATTTTCATTTTTAATAACTTTTTATAATAACATTGAAATCATGACATGAAATTTTTCTTACCTCAATTGACTGTAATACTTACAATTTCCATCATTTTCAAGGATAAAACTCGCAAATTCGTACTGACAGTCAAGTTCAACCATTCAGTTGAGTTTTTCCCTGTGTATTTCTTATGGGAAATGGAAATTGTCACTGCGGGACCCCTTAGAATGGGCCGACAGTGCCCATACTTCGCGGTAATTTCACTCGTTCACAATATCAACATTGAGGGGGGTCGCCGATCAATTCCGGCTCCCCCCCGGACACTCTAGGATACATGTCAACACGGTGTCAACCGGAGGATTTTCAATCTTGCGAGGTCCCTGAAAAACACTACCAGGGTGCAACACGTTACGGGCCCACCCAACCTAATCAGTGACACGTACAACACAATTGACTCATGCACGAGACAATTGGCAATACCGGAAAGACATCAGATACTACTTGACACCGGATATCCACACCTGAAGGAATAGAAGGCGCCACCGCACAGCACATGGCCGGCGATATTATGTCATTGGGGCCAGGATTGACCAATAATTCAAATCCCAGCCAATGTCGAGGGCGATTAGAGAGACAGAGACAGAGAGGGCGATTATTACTTCCGCCTTCTCTATCACTTCCATCTTTACTGTCAATCGCTTTGCATCGCTTTAAGTTTCTCTAATTTTCGTATCTATTGTGTAGGTCCAATTAAGAAGCATTTTGTGCAAACTCGACAACGGAGGTGGGAACAAGGTTCTCCGGACCTTATCCGGAGGTTTTTGAGGCTCCTGTCAGCTTCTCTGGTAAGAGGAATCTCGTTGCGAACGGAGGCTGTCGACTCCATCTTGATAAAACCGCATGGCCGTCGAGTCGGTGCATGCCGCAGCGAAATACAATAATTTATTGTGAGCGTTACTAGCATCTAAGTTGCAGATAATATTGGGACAAATTAATTATCACTGAATAGGTATTATTTTACTTATTTATCATTCGGATTTAGTATTGTATTCTTCATTTTTTCATTTTGTCTGATTGTTCTCCGGAGGCTCAAGTGAAAGAGAAAGATATCGTGGCTAGTATCGCGGATAACAGGCATTTGGGAAACCCGGGCGGTATCTACAGACCTGCTCATAGTATATTTACCATTTGGAAATTAATAAATGAACAACTGAGCCTATTCAGTGTTTCTTTGTATCTGACTAGAAGTTGGAATAGTCATGGCCGTTAACAAGGAAAAGCACGCATTTCCAGAGCATTCTCTTGTGATTTCCAGTAACTTTGCCTTGAGTAATTCCATGACAAAAAAAGATGGTGTTGGCATTGATTTGAGAGATGATTCATATATGGTGCCATCCGCGCAATTATATGGCGTGGATTCACGCAGGAAGATCACTGTGGCATTCAATACATGTGAAAAACTAGAGCAAAAATTGGAACATATTTTCTGCTACTTCGATTACCAAGGACCCGAGGTCCATCGAAGTTACACTATCATCGAATGCGATGACTTGTTCGTGACTTTCAGCACAAGCCATAACCAACGGTGTGTAATATTCAGTCAGAATGAGTGCAGATTGGTTATGCATGCTGTGATGGTAAAACATCTTCGGAAAAGAGCTTCATGGATTAACGAATGGTTAGAAGTTCTCAGGAGCCTCCGTCCTGGAGATTATCTCGACTGCTTCATCGCTGTCGCGGCTCACTCTGGTTAGACTGATATCATGAAAACATCGTACGACAGCCGTGTACCCAACGAGGAAGAAATTGAAAAATATATGTTGAAATATTACTCTAATTTGTGCACAGCATTGAAAAAAGCTATACAGCGACCATTCATAACATATCCATTCAATTCTTTATTTGCTGGAGAACTAATTCATTTTAATGCTCGCTTTGTATAGCCTCGTGTAATTCAAAGGATTGAAGAGTCGCGTACTTCGTGTTCTTTGGAATTAAACTTATCCCATTATTATTACGTTTAAGAAAAAAATGTATCTTTAACGGAACAAGTAATAATAATTTTTTTTGACTTTGAAAATTTCTTTCCCTCTTTCAACCCTTTCCCCTCCCACTCCTAACGCTAAGGAAAAAGAAGAAAGCTGTCGTATATGGAAGCATTTATTCGTAATCAGTTGAGGAGATACCATGGAGCTCGCCATCGCTGTTGTGGGGTTTCGGGGTGGAGACTGGAAATTTCTACCCAAAGAAATTGCTGTGACGAGTGTCACTGGGAATATAATCGCCCATTGGGTACTTGCACCTCCTTATATTTTTATGTCGCGCCGTCCAATAAGTCGAGTTTATCGCACGCTTCGCTTCGCGCAGCCTGCTCAAAACTCGACTTCTGCACAACTTGACATAAAATATTATAGAGCACTCGGTAATAAATTTCGTTTTCAACGAATTTTATTACCGAGTGCTTCGGCTCGGCCTGTAAACTACAGATTCGTTGAAAACGAAATCTGTGCCCTGGTACTCTAATGTACTATTACGGATTTACCTGAGGCGTTTCAGGCAGAAAACAATCGACGTACACAAGTCATACATGGAATTGAGTGGTTCGAGGGCGATGCGTCAGCGGAAAAAGTTTATCAACAGTTATTAACAATTGTTAAAAGAGCTTAGGCTATCTATTGTAACATGATAAAAAATCATGTACTGTTCCTCGCCTGAACTGACCGCGGATCATGGGGGGAAAATTAGTATTTTTACCCCAGCGAGGAGTCGGATCACCCAGGGCCACCATTGTCAGTTTCTTTATTTCTTATACTCAATCTTTCTTTCATTATTCTCTCAAATTCTGTCAATCGCGCTCACTGTGGGTTAAAGGTAAGCTTCGCGATGAGGGGAGTGGAGCGGAGCATTGGAAATGGCTACAAGTCGGCGCTACAGCAGTAGTCTCCAGACTCTAGCAGGAGTCTCTAGACCGAATCTGGGAGACGATCGACGCACGCCAGCAGGCATCTCAAGCCTCTACGTGCGAACCCCCACCACCTCACCGATGGATCGGTGGCGCAAGGCCGCCCAGCAAAAAACTCATTCTACAACATTGAGGGAGCATCGGATTATGTTGGCTTCTGCGCCGTTCAACGCGGATTACATCCACCGACCGCGCAGCGCAAGGCTCAGTTCTCTGGGACTCAGGAATTATTACAATTTTAAAATTCCCAATTCAAAATCATATAATAATGCCGATTCTCCGCGCATCATCGCGTGATCGGGGTGGGGGTAGGAAAGATTTTGAGGTTCCTCGGGACGATGTACGGCCCCGACGGACACTCTTCACTGGGATTTTAAGTAGTCAATTCGCTCTGCAGAGTAACGTTACTTGAACGCTCTTTGAGCAGCTTTTGCTGTTTCTTTTCCTTTATAAAGTATTTGTGGTGTTGTGCCCGGATTTTCCGGCCAACCTTGAGACGTCGCTGCCCCTAGGAGGGTTCAGACGACCTTCCTGGAGTATTTCTCGCGTAATTACGGTGAGCGTCGAATTTCAGTTGTGAGTGCACGCGTGATTCTCTTTGTAAATTCACTCCGGCGACCATTTTGGGCCCCCTTGAGAATTAATTCGAGTCTGCTTGTGACGCGGCACTCAATAGCCTTCAGCTACTTAATTACTTGATTATCATTATGATTGTGACTCTTTGATGTTCCTTATCATTACGGATATTTTCTGTGTGGGGAAACATTGGTCATTACTCATTTACTGTGTCAATCTTCCCCAATAATTTTTCGTGTCGTAGCTCTCGCGTTATCGTCGCGTACGGGTGATCCTCGCGTCCTAGCGTCTCCCATGCACCTTCAAAGTTATTATTATTTCTTTTATTGGGTTATTATCAATAATTTAATTATATTTTTTTTTTAATTTACTGAAAGTCAAGTATTGAATCTTGTCTATTTCAATTATTTAAAAAAGCAAGATTGCTTTTCTTTTGATTTAGTTTGGTTTGTGTAGAGTCTTTGCTCGCGGAAGTCCCCTGCCGCACTTGTACAAAAATTCTACGTTGACTATCATATGGACGAGTAAAAAGTCCCTACAGTAACTCATTGATTGAAAATACATTTTTTTTGTTTTAAAAAATTTACATAGTGTTGAGTTACGCTCATTGTAGCCTGTTCCCACACGCCTCCGCGGTTATCTGAGCTAGTTGTGGAACGCGTCTCAACAGTATGACCTTGTCCTTTGGAGGTTAAAAGGACTGGCGCCATTTTGGTATTTTGTCTTCTCTCGTTTATCCCCGTCGTTCTGATTTCGGGTTGAAAGACTCCAAAGAGTCGCTGAAAGTTCGTGGAGAACCCCGCGCCTGAATCCCGCAGACGCGCTGAGAAAAATACCTCACACTATACGCTGCTTCCCACTTGCCTCCAAAATGGGGTGCTCGTGGTGGTGAAAAGCTCCATTGAGTCCCATTGGTGGCGAGAGCAGCCTGAACCTGCTGATTTTCTCTGGATGTTCGGTGGTAGATTTTCTCTAGGACCTCTGCTGCGCCCACGAAGCTAGTGGAATTGTCACTGTACATGACAGCTGGAATACCCCGCCTTCCGGTGAATCTCTTGTAGGCTCCGATGAAGGCGTCCGTTTGCCTGGTGACTAGCTCTAGGTGAACTGCTGATGTGGTGAAGCACACAAAAACTGCAATGTGCACTGACCCTGGTTGTGCATTCGTTGGTCTCCTTTGAGGATGGCGAATGGTCCTGCATAGTCCACACCTGTGTGGAGAAATGCTCTTGCTGGTGAGATTCTCGTTGCTGGTAGTTGACCCATCTGTTGCTGGGCCTGTCTTCCTCGTTATCTGGTGCAGATGGCACAGCGTTGAATATATACTCTAACTGTGCCTCTGCCGCCGATTATCCAGTACCTTTGACGGGTATAGGCCAAGGTGAGTTGAATTCCTCCGTGGAGTGTTTTGCGGTGAGCTTCTTCGATGACTAGTGTGGTGAGGCGTGATTGGCGAGGCAAGATTATTGGGTGAATTTCGTCTGGATTTAACTGCGAGTTCTTGAGGCGTCCCCCAAGTCTCATGATCCTTTCGTTGTCTAGTGTGGGTGTCAGCTTGGCTAGTTGATGATTTCTCGGTAGTTGGTGATTTCTCTGGAGTACTCGAATGGCTGGCCCAAAGTATTGATGTTGGGTTATCTTTACCCAAAATAACCTCGCGTCGTTGAGTTCTCTTGTTGTCAGGACAGGTCCCGGGGGCGTTGGCTGCCTCCTGAATCTGTCGATAGCTCTGTTGACCGTAGCTGTTACGGCTAGCAATTTAGCCATCGTCTGATATCTGTTGAGTAGCTCTGCAATTTCGTTGATTTTAATTGCAACTGGATGTGCTGGTGCTGGTTTTGCTTCTCTGGCCACTTCTGGGATGTCCATTGCTGGAGCGTCGATTGATGATTGTGGCCATTCTTCAGGATCCTGATTGATCCACTCAGGTCCTGACCACCACAGTTGATGATCTTCTAGCTGGCTCGGTGATATGCCTCTGGAGGCACAATCAGCTGGATTCTCCTTTCCACTGACATGTCTCCAGGTAGCATTCGGGAGAGTTTCCTGGATCTTGACGACCCTGTTGTGGACGAAGTCCTTCCATCTTGATGCGTGGCTCCTGATCCAAGCTAGTGCTACTGAAGAATCAGACCAGAGATAGGCGTCTACCTGGTCGAGTTGGAGCATTTCCTTCGTTGATGCCACTAGCTGAGTCAGTAGAAGAGCTGCTGTGAGCTCTAGTCGAGGGATGGTCATGCGTTTGAGTGGTGCTACCTTAGTCTTCGCGCATACCAGTACTGTTGATGTCGAGTCGTTGATGGTTTTGGTGCGAATATACACCACTGCACTCATGGCTACCGTTGAAGCGTCTGCAAATCCATGTATTTGGATGTTGAGTGTCTCTGTTGAAATTCTCAGCCATCTGGGTACAGTTACTCTGTCTAGGCCGTTGAGATTCTCTCGGAATGTCTTCCAACGTTGAACAAACTCATCTGGAAGAGGATCATCCCATTTTAGTTTTAATCTCCAAAGATCTTGTAGGAGAATCTTTCCCTGGACGACAACTGGTGCGATAAATCCCAGTGGATCAAAAATCTGGGCTATTTCTGAAGAGACTACTCTCTTGGTGATTGTCGCCGTATTGAAATCCTTTGATGTGTACCGGAATGTGTCGATGGATTGATGCCAACACAATCCAAGTACCTTGGTGACTGACTCCTCGAACTGGATAATTTCTTCGTCAGTTGATAGGCCCAACTCATGCAGAGCTTCTGGACAATTGCTGCTCCACTTCTGTAGAGAGAAGCCTCCTGCATGGCAAAGCCCTTGTAGTTGCGTTGCGATCTCCTTGAGACCGTCTTCTGTCTCTGCACCGCCGTAAATGTCGTCAACGTAACGACCTCTGGTGAGTGTCTCTACTGCTGCTGGAAAGCGGTGCCCTTCATCTTCTGCTAGTTGTTGAAAAACACGTAACGACAACCATGGAGAGNAACCTCTGGTAAACGTCTCTACTGCTGCTGGGAAGCGGTGCCCTTCATCTTCTGCTAGTTGTTGAAGTTGTTGAACACGTAACGACAACCATGGAGAGCAATTTAGTCCATAGGTGACTGTCGTTAACTGGTAGGTGACTGGTTGTTGATTCTCGTCGATCCACAGTATTCTCTGAAGATCCCAGTCATCTTGGTGAACTCGTATTTGGCGGAACATCTTTACAATATCCGTGCCAAACACGAGCCTGTGCCTTCTCATCCAAGTCAGGATAACCATTGCATCGTTCTGTAATTTTTCACCAGAATACAGTATATCGTTAATTGACATACCTGATGAACTGGGGCTGGAGTCATTGAATACGATTCTCAGCTTCGTTGTGATGGCCTCCTCTCTCAGTACCCCGTGATGTGGTAGATAGTAAGCTGGCACGGGTTCTGGAGTCTCTGGTGCTATTCTCATGTGCCCCAGTGCTGCGTACTCGTTGATGAACTCTCTGTACAACTGGGAGTATGCTTGATCTGTGTTGAGTCGACTCACGATCGATTTGAGTTGATGTGGTGCTTTGAATTTCGATTCTCCGAGCGCTGCTGCTGAAGTTTTGAGGGGCAGTCTCACAATGTATCGCCCGGTGTTGTCTCTGCTATGAGTTGCTCTAAAGTGCATCTCGCACTCGTACTCATCTGGTGAAAGCTCTGATGTTGATGATCTCTCGTTTGGCAGTTCTTCCTGGACCTAAAATTTCTGGAGAAGCTCTAGAAGTTGTTCATTCGAAGATTCTCGTACAGCTGATAGAGATACCTTTATTGAACAATTTGTGCATTCGATTGGTCCGGATAATATCCAACCGAATACTGTGCGTTGGCCAACTACTCTCGATTGCTCTGACTTGACAACTTCATCCATGATGATCCGCCCATAGTTGTCAGCCCCTAGTATGATGTCGATTGGTCCAGGCCTGAGATAATGGGGATCGGCTAGCTGAAGATTCTGAAGTGAGCCGATCCTCGCTGATGAGCATGAAAATGACGGAATTATTGTGGTGAGCTTCTTTAGAATGTGGGCGTTGAGTTGCAGTTGATGAGTCCCACTGTTCGATTGTAGAGTGACTGAAACTATTCCTCTGGTGTATCCTGAATTAATTCCACCAATTCCCACTAGCTCCACTGTTGATGCCCTTCTCTGTAAATGCAGTTGATTAACTAATTGTTCGGAGATAAACGATACCTCTGAACCCTGGTCGATGAGTGCTCTGGCTTTTGTCGTGAATCCTCTCGGTGATATGACTTTTACTCGTGCTGTTGCCAACAGCACTGACTGTTGATCTGCTTCTCCTTGGTGAGTTTCGTGGTTGATGTTCTCTGCTTTCTCATTGATCATTTTGTTGTTGAAGTTCACTGCTACTGGTGGTGATGTACTGGATTCTAATGTTGAGGAATGATCAATGAGATGGTGAGTGTGCTATTGCGATTGAATTCATTCACTCACCGTTTCCGTGATCTTCTTGCTGCCTGGATGTTCCAGTAGTCTGGACGGATTCAGCTTGAGTGCGTCTGGCTGGAGGCGGGCTCATCGTCCATGAACTCCCTCCATGGATGAGAGTGTGGTGATGATCTGCTACATTTGTGGCACTTCTTTTTCGACGTGCACTTCGCCTTCGTGTGTGGCCCCAAGCAGTTGAAGCACAGCCCCTTGTTGATAATGACGTCGTTTCTCTTCGCTGGGTTGAGCTCGATGAATTTCTGACAGGATGGTATAAAATGCTTGTCCTGACAGNTTTCTGACAGGATGCTATAAAATGCTTGTCCTGACAGTAGGCACAGCAGTCCCTAGGAAGTTGTCTTTCTGGCTCCTTGATTTCCTGCTGTTGAGTTGCTGCCGTATAGGTGCTCCTTTTCTTTATTGGAGCTGACTTCTTCGTAGCTGCGTTGAGTTCCTTTGATGATAGCAGCTTGGCACCTGCGTTGATCCCTCTGCCGCAGGCCTCGATGAACGCCACGAACTCCTTAAGGCTCGGGAAATCCTTTGAGTCTCCCAGCTTTAGTTCCCATTGCTTGAGTGTCTCTGCATCAAGAGATCTCCTCAGTAGATGGGCTATCAGCTGTTCAGCGATGTTGTCTGTCGTCAGCCCCGTCACGTCTTGTAATTGATCTAGGGTCTCCAATGCTGCTGCTCCGTTGGCGCTGAGGTTCTCTTCTGTTGCTTGGGTGATTTTCGGCAGCGTCAGGATCCTGTTGAATAACGACTGAGCGACGAGTCTAGGGTCTTCGTACTTCCTGGTGAGTTTCTGCCAAGCCTTGTCGTAGTTTTCGTCCTTGGCCTGAAAGGTGGAGAGGAGAGCTGCTGCTGGACCTCTCAGGCATCCCTTAAGTCTCACCAATTTCTGTACTGGTGGAATTGACGTGACATTTCCCACCAGTGACAAGAAAAGGTCACTGAACTCCTTCCATTCCTCCGGTTTCCCATCGAATGGCTTGATGTCAAGACGTTTCAGCTGATTTGCCTGGCTTTGATCTGTTGAGCTGCTGACTGAATCCCTTTTCCTTGCCAGTTGACCCTTCAGCCGAGCAATGAGCATCAGGGCTTGTCGTCTTGTTTTGGTGGCTCGTTCATGGATCCTTTCGTTCACATACTCGTGATCAGGGGGAAGAAACTCGGCTAGATTGGCATAAATCTGAAAATACTCGCTCCATTCTGCCTCAATTATCCCCTTGTGCCCGTCTAGTTCTTCTAGGGTGAGGTCCTCTTCGGTTTCAACGTCCTGCGGGAGGTCATGATAGATCTCCATCAGAGTTTCTACCTTAAACGTTAATAGTCTTAATTGACCTTCCTGTTGCATGGTGAGTGCTGTTTTTGAAGCTGCAGGCGTTGACTTTTGTTGAGCGGGCTCCTTTGATCCTGACGATCCACTTGGACTGATGATTTCCTCATTAGTGGTGATTGGCTGCGTTGTAACTGTCTCATTTCTTGTTGACAGTTTCTCTTCTTGTGAGACTTGCTCGCTTTCCTCGCTTTCGCTCTCTGGGTGTTGAGTTTCTTCTTTGGGTTCGTTGACCTTAGTGTCGTCTTCCATGGTGATTATCTGTGCTAGATTGACGGTTTGGGTGAGTTATCGGCTGTTGAATTGGGTGAGTTACCGACCGCTGAGTTGGGTGAGTTACCGACCGCCGAGTTAGGTGAGTTACCGACCGCCGAGTTAGGTAAGTCGCCTGTTGCGTGGCACACGTGGCCAAGCGTTGGTGGGCTTCGGCGTCACTCGTCACTCCCGAACCTTCCCGATTTCCGACACTATAACTCTCACTTTGTCCTTTGTTAACCCGACATCCTTGCGGGTGTAAACACGTCGAATGTTCTAGAAGTTTCTGTTGACGTGCCCGTGTGAACCCCGAATGTTTTTCGACACGAGGCGTCCCTTAAATTTTTTCCACAGCACTATCACACGTTTTCACCCACAATCCGGCTCGAAGGACCACTGTTTGGTGAGGAACTAGTTTAGGGTGGATGCGGGATGAAAATGTGGAGGGAGATGTTGGGAAAATTATTTTAGGCGTTTTAGAAAATTATCACTATATTTGGCGTGGGATCGAACCACTTATCACAATTTCGGTACACTCTTTGGTTTCAATTATTGTTGAATGTCTAATTTTCACTGATATTGTCCTTTTGCACCTTATCTCGTTGAGTCACTGAAATTTCTGAACTGAATCAATAAGTTGATGTACTGAACAAAGTTATTAAATTTATAATACTGTTTGACTGAATACGCTAGCTCATTATCGTAACGATACTTCTACACTACTACTGACTGACTCTTCCGGGTGCCGCGCTGACCTGTGTCCGTTGACCCGAAAGTTCACGGAGATTTTCGGAGATGGCCGAGTTAGTCGAACGTAACCATTTTGGAGATTTAGGCTGTATTTCGAATATGCTCTTTGGATGTTTTCCCCTAAAATGAGTTATTAACGAGATAATTCAATGTTTAATGAGGTTAATCTAGTCTTTAAAAAGACTTGATTGAAACAATTTTATTTTGATTCGCTTCATAAAAACTTTCTTATGGATATAGCTTATTCTCAAAACCTTCATCCTTCATATGTTTGTTTCTCAGAAGTATTTTTTTATTCACAAATTAACAGAATTTTCTTTCATGGCTTTGATGGAAATTTGAAAGTTAAAGGTCATAAGGTTTTGGGAGATTTTATTCCAATTTTCTTTTGATCTTCTCCACAGAAAAGTTCCTTATAAGAAATTATTAATGAAAAATTCCTCCTGAGACTTCATTCTATCATTTATGTTACATAAATATTTACAAATCTAGAAGAGACAAAATTCTTTTGCAAATACATTCTTCATAAGCCTTGATCCACTTTGAAATACCTTGATCTTGATTCAGAGATATTCAACGTCAAATAACTCCGAATCCAAGGGAGATATCGAAATTTTCATCTCCAAATGTTTGAAACATAGTCATCATTCTATCAGTTTAGTGGGGAATTAAGTCAGTAATCTTCGAAATCAATCGGGACCCTTCGGGTCAACAGTCAAGAGTCAGCGAATCACCCGGAAAGGTAGTTGTACGATACAGTCCGTCAGTTAGAGTAATCGCTTGGCAGTTCAACAGCCATGTAATAGATTATCAACTCAGTTATTAGTTCAGTCCATCCACTCAGTAAAAATGTTATAGAATATCAAAATTAGAGTCAAATCAACGTAGATTTAGTGAATTAACAAGTATTATAGTTTCTCAATGAGTTCAGTACATTAGCAGTGAATTATCGAAACATTAGAGTAGGATCAACGGAAGGCGCATGTCGACGCGTCTCTCAACGTGTACAGTTCCTCACAATTTGAGTTAGATTTTATCGTTATCGCAATTATCGATAGACATTTATCAAAGACTTTTAATAGTGACTCAAGAGTGAATGCAATTTAGACAATATCTATTCAATTGAGAATCTCAACGAACTGAATTTGGGTGATAAGCGTATAAAGTGTATATTGTATTTCACGACGTGGTTTGATCCCATAATTAAACCGTGATTTTATGAAACAGTGTTAGAATTCATTTTCCGGCCTCATCTCTGATCACACCCCTACAACCACCCTAAACCTAGCTCCTCACCAAACACAACCTTTTTTGTAGCCCTCACTTGGCTCTTCCAAAAAAGTCTTAACAAAAATTTTGCTATCTGCTCTAGATTCCGAGATATCCATCAAAAACCTTCCAATAAAAATTAATTAACAACTAAAATTAGTGAATCAATCACAATAAATCACAAAGTCCTTCTAGATGGCATGATGAAGCTGGTCTCCAAAGTGGCGATTCCAGCAACCCCCAGCACCCCCCAGAAATCCCAGCTGACATCGCTGCTGACGATCCCCAACCAGAACAAAACAATAATAGGAACTCGTCGAATCTACATGACAAAATCAGCAGCCGGTACAACCCGACTTGTCTCAGGCCCAACCAGCATCCCCCCAAGACTCAGAGTTCCCACCACCTAGTCCCTGATAAAATCCACCCACCAGACGCCCTCCCAGCCCCAAAGAGTCCAAATTCTTCGAGGTCCAGATGCCTGATAGCAAATTCCACGTTCTGAACAACACCCAGAGCCCCTCCTCCACTCTCTCGAGCACCCCAAACCCCAGACAATGAAGGCAGTGACAGCTGTGATGAAAACTCCAACGATAATAGGAACTCGAGTGAAATTTGCTGTTACAACTTCTCAAGCTCAAGGGCCTTCTAGGCTCAAGGCCACTCCTCTGACTGTTGTTCCCAACACTGGGGGGGTCATGGCGACCCCCAAGAATACTCTGGTGGTGGCCAGGCCCAATCAGCTGACCTTGTCAGGACAAGTCATCAATACCAATTACATTATTGTTATTAATCCGAATTTGGTACGGCAGTTGGTCAGTGGAAAAGCACAGATTGCATCGATTGGTGGTCATCAGGTGGTGATTCGAAGCACTCCAACTGGGAATCAGATCGTTCATTTGAACTCGTCGAACTCTGGGATCATCCAGGTAAAATTATCATTATCAAAACTCTATTCTCAGGTTTTGCTCAATTATTTTGTTATTGTTATTGGATTAAAATGGAATCGTCATCAATGATTCGTCCTAGATGAAAATATGTCTAAACATTTTTGGTAGAAATCACGTTTCCTCCAAAATCTTTGGAATTATCATGACTTTAATTTACAAATATCTGATAAAGAATTTGTCCTAGGCAAAAATGTCTTTTCACCTTGTTTGAAACGCAACTAAAATTCCAGAACATTCTGGTCGACCATCGGCCTACTTCGAAAATCTCCGGCACCCTTCACCAAGAGGAGGTTCAAGTTTCACCAAAAAAGGGACGCGACCTTCAGATCAACAGTCACCTCATCAACTACATCGCTAAAAGAGATCATCAACAGATTTAGCAGAGATCTGCGCTCTAAGAAATATTAAACAGCCGATTCACATAAAAGAAGACTGGTCCATTCAACATTCGCAGGAGGATTGACAACCAAGGCGGTTCACCTCGTCAAATTCTAGAATCTTCAAATAGTTGCCGCCAACACACAACAATATGGAACACTACGAGGTACGTAATTGCCCAGTTTGTTCACCGAGTGTTTCTCCAACGGCCGTAAGGAAACCTTCAACGAGCAGCTGATGGAGCTTCACCAAAATTCAGGGACCAGGAAACATACAAATTTAATGTAATCAACTGCATACAAATTGCGGAGCTATCACCACAGATGAACGACAACTGTGAGACACAGTTAAATCTTCAGAAATCAACAAAAGGCATCAGAATTTCCAGAAGCCTCTCCGGCATACCATCTACCGCAGAACAGGCCCTGGGAGAAGATGTTATCACCAAGCAGCTAGGGGACCCCAAAGGTTCCAGGATTGACAGATAAGTATCACGTTCCATTTATCGTTATTTTGGCAAGTGATACCTCTCTCAACCTGTGTTTCTGCCCTCAGCAATCATCAGCCTCGAGTTCGACGATGATCGACGGAATTTACGCCTCCTTCAACTCGACAGTCGGCGCTTTCGCGAACTGGGGGAATTTACGCCTCCCTCAACTCGACAAGAAATTCACCAGGATGACAGCAACTCTACAGAAAGACGTCAAAGACACCTAGAAGTTCTCAGTGGCTAACTTGAAGAATTACCCACGCCCCGGCGTCCTCAATAACACCTGTACAGCACCAGCAGACAATTCTCCGAAGAACATCATCAGCACCAGAAAATCACTCAAAAGAAGAAGAAGCAAATCAACGAGAGAGCAGCAGAGAAAATTCAACAATTAATTCATCATCCCGATGATGAATTGCCCCCGGGGTGTTTGAAACGCAACTAAAATTCCAGAACATTCTGGTCGACTATCGGCCTACTTCGAAAATCTCCGGGACCCTTNTGACCATCGGCCTACTTCGAAAATCTCCGGGACCCTTCGGGTCATTAGTCATAAGTCACCGAAACACGCGCGAATCATTTTAGGCTTACCCTCTCACCGTACAAGTCTATCTCGGGCAAATCACCTGTGCAAGTTTTATATCGCACCTCACTGAGTACAGTAGCTTCTTGAACCTCACCTAGCTCACTAGTAATCAAGTACATCACTGGTCTTTGTAAGATCACCGTTTTGTTCAGTACATCACCTCTGTTGATTAAATTCAGTCTAAATTCAGTGACTCAACGAATTAACAGTGAAAGATAATTATCAGTATAATTAGACATTCAACAATTAAATTACCAAAGAGTATAAATAGTTTTGACAAAGTGGTTCGATCCCACAAAATAAAGTGTGATTTTTTAAATCCGGCTCATCAATAATTTTCCCAACATCTCCCTCCAGATTTTCATCCCACATCCACCCTAAATCTAGTCATTCACCAAACACACCTTTTTTGTAGAAAATTTCCTGATCTACAAAAAGTTTCGAGTAAAGCTTCTTCTAAACCCATTAATTTTCCAGATAAACCCATAACAAGCAAAAAACACAAAACCAAATTATCACTTCTTCCTCGATAATTTTATAATTGTCATCAGATTAATTTGCAAATCGCTCGTACAGGAGTTGTCCTAGGAAAACTTGTTTGTGGAGAATTTTCTTATCTACAAAAATTCTCTTTTGATGTTTTCTCCTAAAATCACTCATTACCGAGATAATTTAATGTTTAATGGGACATGGAAAATCGACTTGTTACACTTTACCACTTGGGTAAAAAAATTCATTATGAAAAAATTAATCTTTTAGAAGGGTTAGATTCCTTCAGTGGAGTAAAAATTATTAAGTTTTATTTTATCTAAAATGAATATTGTTTTTGAAATATAAAATGATAGTTATTGAACTGTTGGATTATTAATTGGGATAAATTGATATTCATTTATCGATTCCAATAAATTATTCAATCAATGCATACTATTTTCGTTCATAGAATTGTTTACAATTTATTATTTTAGTTATCTTATCCTTGGGCTGCACCAGAAGAAATCTATCGTTTAGAGCGGGAAAGATATCCCCTGACCCTAGAGGATATTATATTGGACCCTCGACATTTGCGGACCACTTCATCAATGCCAATCATCGATTAATCCGAGTGAGCGAATTATATTGCTGACTATTCCGTGGAGTTGACTTGTATTCGACAATTGTCACACACGATAATTGTCCCCTGTCGAATTAACATTAACAAACTACATTGAATAAATAATATCAAATTTTCACTCAGAAAACACGAATGTTTTTTTTTATCCTCACCTAGAAATGTTATTATAATGATTTTTCCAATTGAAAATGACTAAAAGTGGCAAATTTCATGTTTAACAAATACTTGTTGATATTAAATCATCGATATTGAAAAGGAAACAGTTTTATAATTTTCGTAGGGAAAATTGACGATGAGATTTTGGGATGGAGGTTATTGACTAATTAGGGGTTCCTTCAGAATTTTAGGAGTTCAATTTGAAGAGAAGAAAGCGGAAGGGAAATCACTGTACAGTGTGAAAATTCCAGGAATCATCAACCACCGCCGATTAATCCGTGAAATGCTGAATTTTCACAGCAATAAAAATTTACAAAAAGTTGCCAGAAAGTTTCAACCAAGAATTGCAATCGTTCAAATGAAATGACATTAATTTGTAGATGAATATCATTCCAATTAAGCGTCTTCATTTGTTTTAAAAAAATACATTTTTCTGTTATTCCAATTCCCTCATTCTGCATGTTCAATCCACACCTTCCGGTTCTTAGAAATATCAATCGGCAACCGTCAGTGTGATTCGAGCCTCTGGAAATATGACGGCTCTTCTCCTGGTCCTAAGCCCTTCGAATGCACTCGACACGCCCTCAGAGGAGCTGCTGAAACTCAATTGGTTGAGCCGAGGTGACGGGTGTTGCAATGGATAACACAACTGGTCCCTCCAAACATGTCGAACTCCGAGTAAATCCAGAGAACTCAAAACCCAGCCTAGAACATTGTGTTCTATCCCCATGAAGTCTCGATCATAAAATTCCAGGAAAATGAACATCCTCAGGCGGAAGGAAATGATCATACGATCGCTAGAGGAATTTTCATCGATAATCCAACTGTCGACAATTGAATGAAAAAATTATTATCAATTCAATTACCTGGTCTCTCGTACGAGAATAGGAAGAGAACTCTTTCATGACTCTTGCAAGACTCATACTGCGAGATTCATGCAAAATTCTTGCTGGAGTCTTCTCTTGTCTGACTCGGTCAATCGATCTAGGTACCCCGTTATCCTCTCAATAGTATTTAAACAATTTCCTTACCAATTTAATCATTTTATTTGTGTTTGCGTGCTAAAAACCTGCCAGACTTCCTCGAGTTCGAATTCCCAATGATAACTCCTTGGTAGACAGATGATGAGAATTCTTCCACCTATCGTGTGGCAATTTTCTTCAGTCTCACGATGTTCATTTTCCAGGAATGTAATGATCGTGACTTCATCAGGACAGAACACAACATTTGGGGAGATGTGTCTTCACCAACTCATGCTATGGGTGATATTAGGTGGAGTCTGGCTCCTGTCTCTGTGTTCACTGCTGATTTTCGATTATTCTCTGGATCTTCTCGAAGTTCAACATATTTAAAGGGACCAGTTGTAGTCACCTCGGCTGAACCAGTTGGGTTTAGATAATAGATTTGCCACAGGGAAGGGAGGACTTTGAAGAGTTGCATTTTACGATCCTGGAGCTGATGTGTTAGGAGATGCCAACAGAGAAGTATTGGAGAACATCGCAGAATTTGATGGTGTGAGGAGGTGGAGGATTGATGATGATAATCTTATTCTCTGGGTAATCCTGTTTTTCATCAGGAAAGTATGCCCTCGAAAATGGCGGCTATGTTACAGAGAGTTTAGACGAATGGGGAGAACGTTATCATTGTCCCTGATTGAATGAGGTTCCAGCACCTCATTTGACGGAGTGTGGAGAACATTCCAAGAGCTTCACATCAGGAGAAGAAAAATCATATTGTGTGCTGCTTCAACAACACTGCTCAGACAATGATTCCACTGAATTTCCTGAGAACTGGAGGATGTGGATTGAATTTCTCAGGATGGGGCTTTATGACTCTCCCCGGAACTGGCCCATAAATTGTTGCGTCTAATTAGGCAAATGAATGATGTTTTCATGAGTAAATAAACAGTACCGCAATTCAGTAGGGAAGTGGTAAAGGGTAACAACTCGATTCTCCATATTTCATTCAACATTTAATTATCTCGATAATGAGTTATTTTAGGGAAGAACATCGGTAAAGCTTATTTGCAGATACGAAAATTCCCCACGAAAAATACTTGTGGTGTTTACTCCTAACATCGCTCACTAGTGAGATAATTCAATGTTTAATGAGATATGAAAAATCGACTTGTTACATGAAGATATTTCTGTACTTTTCATTTTGTTCTACTGGAAAGATTTCAAAGAATAGTTCGCTGGAAGGTTAGAGTCGTCGATTTTTGCAGTTATGTTAGAATTCTATTGATCTAATATCTCTTTTTATACGGATATGATTCCTGGCTACAAAGGCTAGATGTTGCTTCTTGTATGTAATTTATGGTGTTGGGGTTTGTGGCTTTGAACGAGAGGAGGAAGTCAGAGTAAAAAAAAATGTATGTTGAAGAGTTGCAATTGAAAGCACATCTATTGCATAGTTTCTACAATGAAAGTACAGCGTCAAAATGATTTGTTTTTCATTTATTTATTTCTTTTTTTAGGAGAATTGATTTAAAAAAATCTCTCAGAGAAGTCCAATAGAATCTCCAGCAATTGTATTAACTTTTTTCCATAGGAATTCTCCATACGGATTCACTGTTCTTGAATTCTAACCTCACAATATTGAACTTGGAGAAGTTTCGTCATAGAAGAGCCACAAATAGTCACAAATAATTACCTTCATGTCCAGTGTCCTCTGCTCCTGAACCCGTTTTCTTTTGCTCCTGAGTGACACTTTTGTTTGTAAAAAAAATGGAACGTTTAACGACAGTAATAGGTGTTACAGGCATCAACAGATGCACGTTTTGAGGTTGCTGTGTGTGTTTTTTTTTTTTTTTTTGGGTTCATGAACGGAAAAATGCTCTTTGCGCACTAACACACTCCAGACGAGTGGTGTCTGAAGTATAGTGTCTCGACTCGGTCAGGTCTGGATGGTAGCGACCACGAGCCAGTATCTGCTCGGCGAATATGCAACCCATACGGACTAAAAAACCGGAGGTAATTTCGCAAGACCCGACCCGCAGCGTGATTGTCTCGACTTTTTTTCTGCTAGTTATCAATAAGGCTTCTGTCTTGTGCTCAGCAAGGTTTAGGCCTACTGAGTCCATCCAGTTGCGGATCGTCTCAAACATTGTGCTGAAAACACGCTTCATGTCCTCCAGGTGTTTCCTAACGATCACCACGGCCACGTCGTCTACAAATGCCACGAGCTTGATCCGCCAGGGCAGTTTCAGCTTCAGCAGCCCATCGTACATGATGTTCCACAAGAGAGCACCCAGTACTGAGCCTTGGGGCACTCCTCCTGTCACCTTGTACTCCCTAGGGCCGGACTCTGTGTCGTATTTAAGGACCCTTCCCCTGAAATAGCTGTCCACCATCCTCTGCAAGTATTCCGGTACGCTCAGCTCTGCAAGCGCCTTCATAATGCAGTCCCACCTGGCTGAATTGAAGGCATTCTTGATGTCCAGTGTTACTACTAGGCAGTACTCCTTCGTGCCATTGAGCCATCTTTACCCTGCAATCGCTTTCCTGGCGGTGCGGATGACAACCTTTCGACCTTTCCGAAAACCATATTGATTCCCGGCTAGTAGAGGTTCAACCGCGGCTTCTATCCTTTGGTGAACGATACACTCGAGGATCTTGTCAGCAGTATCGAGCATGCAAAGGGGACGATATGATGAAGGGTCGTCTGGTGGTTTGTTCCCTTTTGGGAGCAGTACTAACCTCTGCTGCTTCCACGTGGCTGGGAAGGTGCCCTCTCTCAGGCATTCGTTGTACACTTCCAGGAACAGCTCCGGCATCGTGTGAATAGCTGACTTCAAAGCGATATNACTGAGTAGCTGACTTCAAAGCGATATTTGGGATTCCACCTAGGCCAGGAGCTTTAGTGTTACCCACTCTGTTGCACGCTTCCATCACCTCTTCCTTGGTGATTCGGGGAGCCATCGTCCCATCTTGCTTACCAGTACGGTGTAGTTCTGGTTGTTGTGGGAACAGCACTGCGATGATTTTCTCCAACAGGTCAGGGCACGTTGGTGACGGCATTGGTTGACTTTTTAGGCGCGTCATCACCACCTTGTACGGTCTGCCCCATGGGTCATCTTCCACCTCAGCAAGCAGCTCACTCCAAGATTGCTTCTTACTGCACTTGATTGCTTTGCTGAGTTTACGGCGTGCCTTCTTATGCCTCATTCGCAATTCTTCATAGTTTGGCTTCTTCCGGCCACGCTGTTCCAATCTTCTGGCTCTATTACACTCCTTCCGTAGGATGGCAATAGTGTCATTCCACCAATATACCGGTGGATGCTGGTTTGTGGTCTGCTTCCTGGTCATGGTGGCATCGCATGCATCTGTCACTTTCTTCATGATATTGTGTCCTTTTTCAGTGGCATTGTTGCCGCTGATCGGGTGATTCTGCAATGCTGCCGAAAAAGTGCTCGAATTGAAGGTGCTCACTCTCCAGCCAATGCGGTTGGTCTTGTTAGGCCTTAAGGCGGCTCTCTGGTGAGTACATGTCTCCCAGATTATCGCACGATGATCGCTGGCAGTGTAGATATCAGCTACTCTCCATGAGTAGTTCCTTTTTGCAAGGTTGCTACTCACGAAGGTAAGATCCACAATTGAGCTCTTCTCTCCTTTCACGAAAGTCGGTTCATCGCCAGTATTCAGCAGAACCACGTCTAATGATGACATAGCTTCTAGCAAAGCTTGTCCTCTGGCGTTTGTCCTCTTACTTCCCCAATCAACTGCCCAGGCGTTGAAGTCCCCGGCTATGGCCACCGGAAAGTGCTGCGCCGCATCCTCGGTCAGTCTATCTAGGAAGTCCGTGAACTCATCAAAAGAAAGACTTGGCGGGGCGTAACAGCTGCAGAAATGAATTCCATCAACCTTGGCCTTTATGAAGCCCTCTTGTGCGTTATCTCCTGTGATGTTCTGGAAAGAACGATCCCCACAAGCCCAGATTACCGCCTTCCCACTGGCGTCGTTAATCCAGGCTTGAGTGCCAAGNTCGGTCAGTCTATCTAGGAAGTCCGTGAACTCATCAAAAGAAAGACTTGGCGGGGCGTAACAGCTGCAGAAATGAATTCCATCAACCTTGGCCTTTATGAAGCCCTCTTGTGCGTTATCTCCTGTGATGTTCTGGAAAGAGCGATCCCCACAAACCCAGATTACCGCCTTCCCACTGGCGTAGTTAATCCAGGCTTGAGTGCCAAGATGTCGATATGGCTCCGAGATCATCACAAGGTCACGTTTCAGCTCCCGCACCGCTTGCGTGAGCAGATCATGTGCGTGCACACAGTGATTGAGGTTGAGCTGTAACACCTTGCACTTCCCCCTCCTATGATCGCCTTTTGCTGGTGAGCTTCTGGAGTGCCTCCTTGTACACTGGGCATCTACTGCTACCAGCGACATGAGCACAATTCTTCGTTTTGCCATTTTCAGTGCAGAGGGCACACCGTGGATCCTTCTGACACTCCTTTGCTTTGTGGCCATCTTCTCCGCACTTCGTGCAGAGTTTTGACCGATCAATTCCACTGCACTTAGTGGCGAGATGTCCGTACTGCCAGCACTTAAAGCACTTGACCGGCCTCTGGACTTTACGGATGCGGCAGTTCACCCAGCCGATCTTGATCTTCCCGTAATCATCCTCTCCCAAGATTTTCTGCGACATGGCTGCCGTGAGCGTTAGTAGAGCAGTTTGGGTTCCCCCATATGCTCTACGCATGGATTGGATGGCTTCAAGAACTATTTGGTGCTCCTCACCTGCTACTCTCCGTAGAGCTTCGAGGACGTCCTCTCTGGATGTATCCTCATCAAGATCCTTGATTTCTAGGTCTTCCCGTGGCTCTTTACTTAGCACTTCTGCCTCCTTCCCGAGGAGGTTGGCAATGGCTGTTCGCAACTGGGAGGCGTTCTCCGTCTTCTTCCTACCCAGGACAATCAGCATGTCTCCATTAACCGTGCGTCTGATCTTGTCAACGCAGTCGCTAGCCTTATCACAGGCGCTATCCTTCTTCACTCGCCTCAGGATGTCTGAGTACATCTCTTTGCTCTTCGGACGAATGATCAGCGCTTCCGGCCTGGTCGAAGGCTTCTTCTGAGCATTCCTTTTGCCCGGGTTTCCCCGTAGCAACTCCGGAGCCCGCTTTNGTTCTCCGTCTTCTTCCTACCCAGGACAATCAGCATGTCTCCATTAACCGTGCGTCTGATCTTGTCAACGCAGTCGCTAGCCTTATCACAGGCGCTATCCTTCTTCACTCGTCTCAGGATATCTGAGTACATCTCTTTGCTCTTCGGACGAATGATCAGCGCTTCCGGCCTGGTCGAAGGCTTCTTCTGAGCATTCCTTTTGCCCGGGTTTCCCCGTAGCAACTCCGGAGCCCGCTTTGCTTTCTTCTTTCGATGCTTCCACTTCTGATAGCCCTGGTCCTGGTCAGTCACATCCATGGCTGTGCCCTTACCTGCTACCTCTCTGGTGGAAGGCATACCTTTGTTCTTCATGGTCTCACGACATGGCTCCGAGATCCGCTTTGGTGTAGNTCCACTTCTGGTAGCTCTGGTCCTGGTCAGTCACATCCATGGCTGTGCCCTTACCTGCTACCTCTCTGGTGGAAGGCATACCTTTGTTCTTCATGGTCTCACGACATGGCTCCGAGATCCGCTTTGGTGTAGTTGGAGTCTTGTCCTGTTTGGCCCTCTTCAGCGAATCGGAATGCGTCCCCGGCGATTCTCGATTCCTCTTCTTCTGAACTGTAGTATTCCGACGCTCCTGGTCTTCCAACCGCTCTCCAATTTTAGCACTTTTCAATGCTGGTTTGTCGGATTTTACTTCCTTCGGTGGCACTTGTTCTGGCAAACTTTCATGCATTGATCAAAGTCGCTTTGCAGAAGTCTGGACGCTCCTAGCCATCTGGCGAATACTCTCATTTATTGTTCGCCTATGTTTGTCCATTAACTGAGACAAAAGATCTGCGATAAGCTTCTCGTGGCGATCCCATTCTTGTTGACATCTCGCTCCTTCATTTGATGCGGTGAGATCAATCTTCTGCTGAGTCTGCACCTGCACCACACTCGTGGGATGTGGAATCAAGGTGTACTCATGCGGTACGGTGAACTTTGTCACCCCTTGAGGCTGAGCCTCTTCCCCACTTGTAGCATCTGAGGCCAAGTGGTCCACCTTTACATAAAGTGATGATTGGCTCCTCCCATATTCCATGGAGCCGGCATCAGAACTGATGGCGGGGTTCTCCTTGTTAAGGCTACCCGCATGGGAACTTCCAATTTTTTCATCACTCATCATTTTTGTACTAGCTGTTATCGGGAGCCTGACCCGGGGGTGTTTTAGGGAGCCCACCCTACACACCGCTTTTAGAGTTGGGTTTCTCGGAAGGTGTTGGTTCGCGCCGACGTATTTTATTTAGTCGGTACCCTATATTCTGAACGGCAGTTCAGAATATCGAGCATTCCCCCATCCACCACCTGGGGACGCGCCACGTTGCAGGACCTTCCAACCTGCGAAAACTCTCGGAGGGTAAAGGCGTTCCTCGCCGAAAGGATCCGTGGTCTGTGTGTGTGTGTGTATGTTGACAGACGACCACTACCACATGTGGCACTCGTTGCAGCTCAGATCGATAAAGTTTGGCTAGACTGCCTGTTGCCGACGAAGGGAAAGATTTAGTGAGATGCGCTGACGACCGTGATCAAATGATAGTAACCCAGTGTCGCTATGGAGTGGTCGGAACTCAAATGGGGGAAATAATTGATCCTAATTCCCCTTGTGCCTATCGATTGTGGAAAATTTCATTCAGTTTTTCTGCATACCAAAGATCGAGATGAGTTTTGCTATATAATCCTGCAGATTTCAATCTTCAAAACTCCTCCCTTCTGTTAGTAGCCAACAAGAGTATCGAAAACTTTCCCTCAATTGTGAAGTGGCGTTCCATTACGTCCAATGATTCAATAGAGTTTAAATTTACTTACTTATATTTTCTATGCAAACGTGAATATTCCCTATACAATTCTTTATTAAAATATTCCCTTTAATTCCAGTGCAACAGTCATCCGATGACAGCTACCAAAAAAGGGACCGTAAATTGAAGACAGAAGAGCGTGAAAAATTATCACAACAAGAGGAATAATTAATGGGATGTTGGAAGAGTTCAGGAATACTAATTTATTGTCAAATCGCGACGTTTCGCTGCAAATCGCAGCTTGTTCAGGCTCTGAAAACCAAACATAAATTCCATGACCGAATGTCACTCTAAATTTTACAATGAAACTCAGACAAATACATTGATTGTAATCAAAACAAACACTCCAGCCTGTAATACCTAAAATTGCACAAATTGCGTAAACACTTGCTTGAAATACACAGAATTACCTTGACACGTTTAGTACGTAGTCACTATAAAGTCTAATAAAATGTGCGTGGAGGAACGACAACATATTAATTGATTAAAAATTGCAAAATTCTCTAACAATAACATCGGGGTCTGCAGCAACACCTGTCATTAATCACAGCCATGAACGATGTATTGGAGTGATCGAGGCGCGCCTCACCTATCTCTCCACAACCACGAAGTATAAAGCGAGACATAGAAGGTACACCTCCCGCCTCCCAACACAACCACGGAGTATGCAGACACAGACGGTACACCTCGTTTTCCCCCCGCTGCCGTGTGAAAGCGCCTCTCACGGCCACCTTTGGTGACTAACCGACCCCATCACCTCGAGCCCCTCGATTTCTATTTTTCCACCCCTTCAGCAACCCCAAGTTCATTCGATTCAGGTTCTGAGTGTCTTATCTCTTGTTCACAGTGTCATGTAGGCAAATGTGGATCATCTCAGCAATATTCCTCTTCACTCAATGACTCTCGGTGTCCAAAATTGAAACATCCTCAAACTTGAATCCATGACCCTTGTCGAAGTAGTGGGTGGCCAACCCGTTTTCTCTCTCTTCAGGAAACCTCGGGGTGCGCAGTCATACCGATGCTGACGAATCCTGGCGCCCAGCCTCTGCCGAGTCTGTCCGATGTAACAGTTGTCACACTCGCATGGGATTTTGTACACAACTTCTGACCTCGATAGCAATGGAATCGGGTCTTTCAATTTCGAGTACAGATCCCCCACTGATCTCAGGTTGTAGAAGACCAATTTCCAATCTGTGCTTCTGAGGCACCTGTTCAGCCTTTGAGACAATCATCGTCCCAAAGGAAACCTAAAACAGGACCTTGCATCTGGGTCTGCCGCTCTCTCAACCCCAGAAGCTCTTCGATTGTTGAACTCTCGCACGCACTCCATGACGAACTTCCCAGGATAACCGTTCTTCGTTAAAGTGTCTTTCACTCGGTCAATATTAGCCTCATGAAAGTCCTCGTGACTGAGTCCAATTGCTCGGTGTAACATGCCGAATACCACACCAACTTTATGCGCCATCAGATGATTCGACTCGTAGTTGATAACTCTCCCCGAATTTGTGGGTTTTTGGTACCAATTGAGCTTCAAGCTCCCGTCATTCATCCGATGTATCTTTACATCCAAAAAACTGACGGATCTCTCCACCTCTCTTTCCACAGTAAACTGGATCCGATCATGAATGGAATTGAAGCACTGTAGTACCATTTCAATAGAGTCCTTCGGAACTGGCAACACAGTATCGTCTACGTAGAGTTTCAGCCATGGAATGTTGCGCGGAAGCTGCTCCAGGACCTCTGAGATGACGTAATCCATGACGATACTTGCCAGAACTGGGCTAGCCGTGGTGCCCATGCTGCTGCCATCCATTTGAGCGTAAAGTTCATTATCGAAAGTGAAGTAACTACCTTCGAAGTAAAACTTTACCAGCGCCACTACGAGCTCTGAGGACTCTATTGATGTGGTACTAGAGTGCTTCAATTCCATTCATGTTCAGATCCAGTTTACTGTGGAAAGAGAGGTGGAGAGATCCATCAGTTTTTTGGATGTAAAGATACATCGGATGAATGACGGGAGCCTGAAGCTGAATTGGTACCAAAAACCCACAAGTTCTGGGAGAGTTATCAACTACGAGTCGAACCATCTGATGGCGCACAAAGTTGGTGTGGTATTCGGGATGTTACACAGAGCCATTGGACTCAGTCACAAGGACTTTCATGAGGCTAATATTGACCATGTAAAAGACACTTTAACGAAGAACGGTTATCCTGGGAAGTTCGTCATGAAGTGCGTACGAGAGTTCAAAAATCGAAGAGCTTCTGGAGTTGAGAGAGCGGGAGACCCAGATGCAAGGTCCTGTTTTAGGTTTCCTTTGGTATGAGGATTGTCTCAAAGGCTGAACAGGTGCCTCAGAAGCACAGATTCGGAATTGGTCTTCTACAACCTGATTTCAGTGGGATCTGTACTCGAAATTGAAGGAGCCGATTCCCTTGCTATCGAGGTCAGAAGTTGTGTACAAAATCCCATGCCAGTGTGACAACTGTTACATCGGACAGACTCTGCAGAGGCTGGATGCCAGGATTCGTCAGCATCGGTATGACTGTGAACCCCGAGGTTTCCTGAAGAAAGAGAAAACGGCATTGGCCACCCACTGCTTCGACAAGGGTCATGGATTCAAGTTTGAGGATGTTTCAATTTTGGACACCGAGAGTCATTAGGTGAAGAGAAATATTGGTGAGATGATCCACATTTGCCTACATGACACTGTGAACAAGAGAGAAGACACTCAGAACCTGAATCGTATGTACTTGGGATTGCTGAAGAGGTGGAAAAATAGAAATCGAGGGGCTCGAGGGGACGGGGTCGGTTAGTCACCAAAGGTGGCCGTGGAGGCGCTTTCATGCGGCAGCGGGCGGAAGACGAGGTGTCCCGTCTGTGTCTGCATACTCCGCGGTTGTGTTGGAAGGCGGGAGGTGTACCTTCTATGTCTCGCTTCATACTTCGTGGTTGTGGAGAGGTACGTGAGGGGCGCCTCTATCAATCCAATGCATAGTTCATGGCTGTGATTAATGACATGTGTTGCTGCAGACCCCGATGTTATTGTTAGAGTATTTTGCAATTTTTAATCAATTAATATCTTGTTATTGCTCCACGCACATTTTATTAGAGTTTATAGTGAATACGTACAAAACCTTTCAAGGTAATTCTGTGTATTTCAAGCAAGTGTTTACGCAATTTGTGCAATTTTCAGTATTACAGGCTAGAGTATTTGTTTTGATTACAATCAATGTATTTGTGCGAGTTTTATTGTAAAATTTAGAGTGACATTCGGTCATGGAATTTATGTTTGGTTTTCAGACCCTGAAGAAGCTACGATTTGCAGCGAAACGTCGCGATTTGACAATAAATTAGTATTGCTGAACTCCTCCAACATCCCATTAATTATTCCTCTTATTGTTAACCATGGAAATGAACAACGTCGTTATCACAACAGTCTCATAGAGAATGTCCCTTAATATCCTCTCATTGGAGAGTAATTTACGAGGTATAACTATGACATGATGGAATTGCAACACTAGATTATTATTACCTTATTGTTTTAAATATCTCGAAGAACACGGCATTTAGCGAAGACAAACTCATTGACCTTCAGCTGAAACTTCTCGTTTTCTTTCATTAAACAAAATTCTGCATGCATTTAACTCTCCGTCTCTCACACCATTTTCGCACATGTTCTTTAAATGTGTTTTTCTCATAGAAAATTAATCTGATACAACAAACCGTTAATGGACAGAACCATTCAATATTCAAACCTAGGAAAACGCCATTGTATAATTGGAGGGTTAGAAAAATAATATTTGTACCATAATTTAGCGTCCTACCCCGAACCTAAGGAATAAAATGTGGGCAAAAAGCGTCTGGATATGGCCTTATAATGCTCTAATTACATGGAACGATAACGAAGCTTCTGAACTGTTAACTTTATTCGACAAGTATTAACGGATTGTGTTAATATTTAAAAATCCTCGTTAACAGCGACTAAATCATCTATCGGCTGAACGGTAATTTTCCGAGAATTATTCAATTTTCCACACAATGTTAACAGAATCTCGGGTTTCCAATCCATTTTTAGAAAAATTGCATAACAATATCAGATGTTCATGGGAATTCTAAACTCTCTGATGATATTCGAAGGTATTTCACGTAAGAAAAAATTTAAATGCAAAACCTAGCATTTTCTCTAAGAAATTCCCTTGAATGTCGATTGGATTTTTTTTTTTTTTATATATTCCGCCCCTTTCTGCCCTCTGATTGGCTAATCGGCCCTATCCAACCATATGCATGCGGCTGTGGATTCTACACTGCACCGCATTCTCACTCCTTTTGAACATAGGAGTAGCATGGGAAACCACAGAAAACCCATGTCGGTACAGGCGGTCACTATATTAGCGACCTCCCGCTCGCCGGAGCCTCCGATTGAAAAACTCGGTTCCACGGGGAATCGAACTCACAAACTTTCGCACCTAACCGCTTCGGCCACCGACGTCGGTATCTATTGGAATTACATTGAACTTCTATTGTGTTACGTCAAGAATGGGTTACTTGACACAACTTTATTAAATTAAAATTCAATATACTGAACCAAAGAAACAAGATTAAATTCAAATATCGTCTCGAAATTAAGGAATAGAATTCAAGCACAAAACCCATTTACAAAGGTCCCCTTTTACTTCAATTTTCTAAACCCCAAAAGTATTTGGAATCAAAGGTTGGAAAGGTTCACTTGGAGTAAAATGAAAAGAATTTTGAATAACTTTAAAGTGACTCAATAGAGTCTATATTTTAACAAAACAAGTAGAAAAGTATAACTACCACATTCGACTTACATTCACTGCTCTGCTTTCAGTCGTAAAGTATTTTGTATGTGGTTAAAAGTAATGCCGCACTGAATTTAAGACGTTGGATTAAATTCTTTATTTAAATGAATCAAATAATTAAAAATGTCACAAGACTTGGGATTTCAGAAAATAATTTAGTTACGAAAGACTAAAACGGAAATTAAATAGTCATCCAAGACTATATGAAAATTAAAGGTCGCGAAAAACCCAAAATATCGCCTTAATAGGTCGATAATAAAATTGGAACTGTGTCCAAAAGAAACTGGAGTATACTAACTCTCAGATATGAGCTACTACTACTACTGTAGCGATGATTACAAAATGCAATCGGAACTGTAACTATCGTGCTGCTATCGCGCACAAGTCTTTATAGTTTATCTAGGAGGGTGTGTCCTCAGAATGCATAGGGAAATTTCGGGGACCAATTACAAATGACTCTAGCCGAAATTTCCCACTCCAGTGGTTTGAAATCTGCTTGTTTCGAGATCAACTCCATCTCTCTACATGAAGATGTTTTTGGGGTGTAGGCGGTCTTTTCTATTCCCCAACAACCAATGAAAATTGTTTTAGGAATGCCCATATATTCCCTCCACAATTCTCTTTTATCTCTTATTTTCAACTTAGCGTTAACATCTTTGTTATTTAATTTTTTTGAAACAATTCAGATAAATTTCATGAAATTTTATGATAAATTATAATTGATTGAAGAAAAATAGTAATCTAATAGTAATTCAATAATAATTCAATGACATAAAAATATTGTTTAAACTTTAATTATTTTGTGGTTTTCCACGTTGATAATATTTCTTAAACAATTATGATAGTTTAATTAATATCCGAAATGGAAAATTATTCATAAAAGAATCATTCTGTTGTATGATGCATTTTACTATTTTTGTGTCACATGTTCGTCAATGTATATGTCATTTCCTCCATGTGGGAAACGAAATCGTTACTCTATTTTTATATCAAATATTTGTCGTGGGAATTACAAAATTTGGACCCACGCTTAGAATTTGTTATCAACAGTCGTCAATGTTTATGTCATTTCCTCCATGTGGGAAACGAAATCGTTACTCTATTTTTATATCAAATATTTGTCGTGGGAGTTACAAAATTTGGACCCACGCTTAGAATTTGTTATCAACAGTTTTCCGGTTCAAGAGTCCAGTGTTTATTGAAATTTATGGTCACACGTGGAAAGTGCATGACTAAGGAGACGAGACTAGACTCAAATGTTTACAGTGCATCTGATATTGCACAGCTGATATCTCCTTAATCTAGGAGAAACTCGACGTTGGGAACATTTTTATCGTTCACAGATGTGTGCAGCTGAAATATTCCTAACATCGAGGGGGTCACTTTCCCCGGTCACAGAAGATAATTTGGGTTTCAAAAGTCGCTTCTATCACTGAGATAATTGAATGACGACGTAAGAAAATGAATTTAAATGAATTTTCTGACGGATGTCACAATTGCAATTCTATAGGAATTATGTTGGGGAATTCTATTTGTTTTTTGCGCTATTTCTATAGAGGATATTCAGTAGAAAAGTCAATAGTTTTTTTTTATGTAAGATTTTTTGGACATGAATTTTCTAAGTTTGAAAGAAATGCAAATACAGTGGGGAAAAATCTGCTGTATCCTTGACACAGCAGTAAGACTTGACGCGGACACGTCTAGGAGAATCTCTGAATTCTCTCGAAATTTATAGAAATTCCTTGAATTCCTTCGAGATGAATATTTCCTAGAAGTGAAAATCATTTGACTTTTCTACTAAATATTTCCTATAGAAATGTCGCAAGAAACAAATATAATTTTCCAATAAAATTCTAGTGGAACTCTAATACAGCAACAAATGTCTAAAACGTATCACGTCAAGTCAAAACAAACCTCAACCGAGGTCAGATCTCGTGGTTCAATCTGGTTAACAGAACTACCAGTGCGGCCACGTTACATCTGTAAATCCAAGCATCCAATGCACAGAAACAAATAGAACTCTAATGGAATTCTCATAGAATTCCAATAGAAATTCAATAAAATTTCTTAGAGGAAGCGATAGGTTTTTCTATTGAATTTTTTCTTACGTCATGGTGGTTTTCTACAGCCTTTCAGAACACTTAGGTTTTTAATAGTTAATAACGAGTGGGGCCACCATTGTGGGCCAGTACTTCCTGCAGACGACGTGGCATACTGTCCACCACTTCACGAAACAACTCCCTCCGTTGTCCCAAAGCCAACCACGACTCCCTAATTCTATCCATCAGAGTTACCCTGTTCCTGCGCTCATCAACTCCATCCCAGTCGAGTTGCATCATGGCCCAGACATTCTCAATTGGATTCAAATTAGGCGAGAGAGCTGGCCATTCAAAAACATGGAGACGTTCTTGTTCCCCAATCCAATCTCGAACAATTCTACCACTGTGTGGTCCAGAATTGTCTTGTACCAGATGGATCATTCCTTGTGGGAACCATTGTTGGGCAGTGGAACACATCTGGTCACGGAGAATGTCCCGGTAAATGGCAGAAGTCATCCTCTCATCCACAGTAAACAAGGGCCCCAAACCGTGTGCCGTCATGCAACCCCAAACGGAAACAGTCACACGACCTTGGCGATTATGATGGATAATATTCCTATCATCGTATCTTGTCCCCCTTTCACGCCACAAAGTTATGCGTCCAGTTGAATCGGTGCTGAAGATTTTCTCATCAACGAACACAGTCTGATTCCACTCATCATTCCACCCAATGTGTTGTTCAGCGAAAATGACACGACGTCTTCGGTGTTGTTCAGTCATGGCGGGCTTTTTGGATGGTATCCTAGAGTGGAAACGAGCCTGATGGAGAACACGACGAACAGTCTCCGAATGGCAGGTCATATGGAAATTCCTGCGAATTTTCGTTGCGTTGGTGAAGCCTGATTCTTGAATAATATTTAAGATTTGTCCCCGTTGTTCCTCGGTTGTCACGTGTGGGCGTCCGGAGCGAGGACGAGTGGCGACATTCCCTTCCCATATCCAACGATCCACGTAGTTGCTCACACTAGATTTCTAAGATGGGAAAGAAGAATGGAAATTTTAGGAACGGGGTAGGGAAATAGTGGAAAGCTGGTCACTAAATAAATTATTAGACGGTTGTCGGATCTACTTGAAAACACTATTCAAAAAAAGTTTAACTGAAAATCGAAGCGAATTTGCGAAGAAATTTGATTGGATTTCTATTGAACCTTCTGTAAGTTCTGCGCCGTTTCTATTGATATGTTAAATAGACAATATTCTATGGGAAAAGTTCATAGAATTCGCTTTGTTTTATAAAACTTATTCTGTTCATATATTGTCTATATTTCTCCTTGCCTCAAATATTATATTTCTTCGTTGTATTCTTCTTTTTTATTCAATAAAAAAAACCAAGAAAAATAAATTGTGAAATCCAAACCTACGAAATTCTACAGAAAAATACCGACGAAATTCTATACATTTTATCTAGAGGTATGCGAATAGTGTTCGAATCGTATCGAATTGCATAATGAAATTCGATTCGAAATTCGAATCGAATAATTTGACCTTTCGAATTATTCGAAATGACGAATTATTCGAATTTTTCGAATAATTCAATATTTATTGAATAGTTCAATATTCTTCGAACTATTAGCAGTACGCAATGGGAAGTCCCAATTTTGATTATTATTTTACGAAAAAAAACTCACACCCAGGGTATCATCGCCCACATGAATTTTTCAACTGAAAATAGATCCTAGCCACCCCTTAACCCCTCTCAGAAGTTCCAGCGAGATTGAAAGTTGCAAACTATTTGAATGGTGGGTGTTTGTAGCTGAGACACCGAAATTTTGATTATTATTTGACCAAAAAAAGTTTCACACCCAGGGTATCATTGACCACATGAATTTTCTCACTGAAAAGGGATCCTAGGCATCCCTCAAAGAAGTTTCAGCGAGATTGCAAGTGACAAACTATTCGAATGGTGGATCTTTGTAGCTGAGAAGCCGAAATTTTGATTATTATTTGACGAAAAAAAATTCTCACACGTAGGGTATCATAGGCGACATGAATTTCTCAACTGAAAATGGATCCTAGCCATCCCCCCAACCCCTGAAAGAAGTTTCAATGAAACTGAAGTTAAGAAAATTTCGTTCGAATTATTCGAATTCTGTTTCGATAATCGATTTTTTCGAATAATCCGAAATTTGGAATTATTCAATTCGTTTTTCGAAGCGAATAATTCGAATTCAATTTGTTCCGAATTGTTCGAAATTTCGAATATTCGCACAGACCTAGTAATTTGTATCACGTATTGAGTAGAAAATGCTCAACACATTGGCACAAATTTCATCCCTTAGTCGCAGTTAGGGTCGGAGGAATGAATTTTTGAATGGAAAAAAAAAATTTTTTTTCAATCTCCGCACTTTGGGGAATTCATTTGGAAAAAAAAATTTTTTTTCAATCTCCGCACTTTGGGGAATTCATTTGGAAAAAAAAATTTTTTTTTCCATTCAAAAATTCATTCCTCCGACCCTAACTGCGACTAAGGGATGAAATTCGTGTCACTCATTGTGTATTAAATGCTCAACACGTTGGCACAAATTTCATCCATAAGTGGCAGTTAGGGTCGGAGGAATGAATTTTTGAATGGAAAAAAAAAATTTTTTTTCAATCTCCGCACTTTGGAGAATTCATGTGAAAAAAAATTTTTGTTTCCATCTCTTTGCACTTTAAAAAATTCACTCCTCCCTCCCCAACTGGCACTAAGGGATAAAATTTGTGTCACTTATTGAGTATTAAATGCTCAACACGTTGGCATAAATTTCATCCCTTAGTCGCAGTTAGGGTCGGAGGAATGAATTTTTGAATGGAAAAAAAAAATTTTTTCAAATGAATTCTCCAAAGTGCGGAGATTGAAAAAAAAATTTTTTTTTCAATCTCCGCACTTTGGAGAATTCATTTGAAAAAAAATTTTTTTTCCAATCTTTTCGCTCTTTCAAAAATTCACTTCTCCCTCCCTAACAAGCGCTAAGGGATGAAATTTGTGTCACTTATTGAGTATTAAATGCTCAACATGTTGGCACAAATTTCATCCCTTAGTCGCAGTTAGGGTCGGAGGAATGAATTTTTGAATTGAAAAAAAAAATTTTTTTTCAATCTCTTCGCTCTTTCAAAAATTCACTTCTCCCTCCCTAACAAGCGCTAAGGGATGAAATTTGTGTCACTTATTGAGTATTAAATGCTCAACACGTTGGCACAAATTTCATTCCTTAGTCGCAGTTCGGAGGAATGAATTGTTGAATTGAAAAAAAAAAAATTTCCATCTCCGCACTTTGGAGAATTTATTTGGAAAAAAAATTTTTTTTCAATCTCTTCGCTCTTTCAAAAAGTTACTCCTCTCTCCCTAACAGGTGCTAAGGGATGAAATTCGTGTCACTCATTGTGTATTAAATGCTCAACACGTTGGCACAAATTTCATTCCTTAGTCGCAGTTCGGAGGAATGAATTGTTGAATTGAAAAAAAAAAAATTTCCATCTCCGCACTTTGGAGAATTCATTTGAAAAAAAATTTTTGTTTCAATCTCTTCGCTCTTTCAAAAAGTTACTCCTCCCTCCCTAACAGGTGCTAAGGGATGAAATTCGTGTCACTCATTGTGTATTAAATGCTCAACACGTTGGCACAAATTTCATCCCTTAGTCGCAGTTAGGGTCGGAGGAATGAATTTTTGAATTGAAAAAAAAAATTTTTTTTCAATCTCCGCACTTTGGAGAATTCATTTGAAAAAAAATTTTTTTTTCAATCTCTTCGCTCTTTCAAAAAATCACTACTCCCTCCCTAACAGGTGCTAAGAGATGAAATTTGTGTCACGTATTGAGTATTAAATGCTCAACACGTTGGCACAAATTTCATCCCTTAGTCGCAGTTAGGGTCGGAGGAATGAATTTTAGAATTGGAAAAAAAAATTTTTTTTCAATCTTCGCACTTTGGTGAATTCATTTGAAAAACGCGCGTTCCCCGCGCCACTCGACGCTGTAACCAATGGAAAGACGATCAACCGATCGTCTTTCCATTGGTTACAGCGTCGAGTGGCGCGGGGAACGCGCG